>NC_056628.2:59493588-59793588 GCF_002870075.4 Lactuca sativa
CAAAATCTCTTGGAACAAGCTTTCCTCTTAAGGATGATGTCCCTCAACATCATGTTTCTCTTCCTCCACCTCCTCTATTTATTCTCCCTAACCTACAAGTTTAAGGTCACTCAAACCCTATTGGCAAGCATAGTCTATGTGTGCTCACATCTTGGAGATAAAGTCACATATTGACAAGCCGGGAGACTTGGGTGTCAAAGTCTTTTGAAAGTGGGATGTTCAATCACTTTCTTGGTAACATAGTGAGTCCCTTTGGGACTACTATGAGACAGACTATGACATGACCCTTAGTGATCTTATCTATTTTCTTGGTGCTGCGGAATCAGCAATGATTTGGAACACTAGTAAAGCAAATTTGTTAGAAGATCAACTTCCCAAACCTTAAATGGACATTGACAATGGTAGCATTGGATATCTAGAAAAGGATTTCTCTTCCCAATGGAAAGGGATCGGCCATAGTCAGCTCGGTTGACCAAATGGTAAAGAGAAAAACTAAGTCTGAGATAGTCTCATGTGCCATTACCAAAGGGTCCATATGTTTTATTGCCAAAGGGAGGGACACTGATTGCGAAGCTGCCATATTTACCTGAAAGATCATAAGATTGATCAAGTCAAGAAGTTTGACTCTACTTCAGTTAAAGTCCACTGTCTAACTCTATTAAGTTCCTATTTGGAGATTCTTATTACATAATGTGAATGGGTCACATGTTGATGTTTTTAAGAATCAAAGGAAAGATAAGAAGCTTAACGGAAGTATATGTTGATTATGATTGCGAAGATGGGTTTCGATCTCATGGTTCGGTGATCATAATTTCTGAGCTGTTGCTTGAGAGTTATGATATATTACTTAGAAATAGATAACAACAAGGTTTTCATATGGATTGTAAGGATAAGTTTTTTAGCAAAGTTTTTAAAAATAAAAAAGGGGTTTTAATTTTATTTATTTTAAAAATATCCTTACAATGGCATTTGTGAAAAATTGTTGCTAATATGTTTCCAGTAATAGCAATATTGGAAAGTGGATTTGATTATTTCATTTGTGGTAGTGTCTGAATTTACCAAATGAGGAAAGGTTCTCATAACCCAAGTTTCAATTGGACCGAAACTTGGAATCATACAAATTGTATTGTATGATGGATGAGAATTTTTCATCTTTGGAAAATTAAGACTAATTCCTTGTGTGAACAAGGATAGGACTAAAGAGATCGAGTACACATGCTTGTGCACTGGTCAAGTCCACCACAAAGATTGATAAGACTATTCGTCATGATTTGCTAAAGCTTAGTAAATATGGTTATACTTACAAGTTTAAGTATGATTCTGAAGCATTGAAAAGTTTTCAATGTGTGACAGAACGAATGGGAAAGAATCAAATTAGGAAGAAAGATAAAAGTTTCTCAAATCTGAAAAGATGGGAGAGTACTTTAGTATCGTGTTTTATGATCATCTTAATGATTAAGATACCATATCACAAATTCATACTCTAAGGACATCTTAGTGCATTGCTATGACTAAGAAGAGGGGTCATGAATTGTTGGAATGGTTAAAATCAAGAAGATGAATCATACTTCGTTCCAAAACAACTCTTAGAGTCATACTCCAAGATTGTAACATTGAGTGACATAAATTAAGGTTTAAAACACTTATCAAATGTGGTGTAAAATGTTTTCTACTCCTGTACATTTGAAATTGGTATGTTATGATGTCTTGGATAAGACAAAGACCAACTAAGACCAATTGTGTGAAGTGTTTATCTTGATAAGAATCCGCATTATCCCTTGAATATTTGTTTTGTCAAGGAATGGTCCTTGAATAGCGAAACTTATATGTCAAGAGGACAGTGGGAGTCTTAAAGATCTTGAAAGGATTTCACGATTCAATCAACAGTAAAACCTGAGTTTTATCACTAGCACATGACTTAAGGTTTGCAACCTATTAAGTTGAAATAATTCTTGTTTCTGTGTCTATTCCTATTAAGTTGACTATGCATCTGAGTTCTGTTAGTTCTAAATTGTGTGCATAACAGCCTGGAAGCATTGGTGGGCCTTGTGCTACCAGGTGACAAGAAATAAAGAATTAACAAGTTCAATCCATGTAAGGCTGAATTTGTCACTAACCTTGTCTTGTGATTATGGTTTTGACAAATTCACATGGATAGGAACTCATACACCATAAAATCTAAGTGTCATAAGGTTTCTCTCCGATTCATGAGAATGATGGTGAGGAAACGCTTTCACCAAGTAGATTTTAAGTAGATAGCAATTGTGTTATTTGCATTTTCAAAAGTCGTTAGTGGAGCGTGTGTGGTTAACCGACACACTAACATGGACTTGTAAAAAATGGAAAAGGTCTAAACAATTGAGACTATGATTACGGTATCCCTTTTCATAGTTCTTGAAATTGTTTAGACACACATGTGAGCTATCTACGGAAGGGTGTATGAATCTAAATTTTAGAAGTCCAACCCATTTCTGAATACATGTCAAAGCTAGTGGGAGCATAAGTGTTATGCTAATAATCATCATGTTATTGAGAGCATGATAATTATGATTATTATTATTGCAAGCTAGAAATGTTAATTATAGAAAAACAAAAGTTTCAATTCGTGAAGTTGCACGAGTTGAAAAATTGTTTTGCTATAATTAAGGGAGAGGAAATTATACTTCAATTCAATTCTAAAAGCTTAGATTGAGATTTTAATCATCTTTAGTCAAGGAATATATATGTATTTTATGTTGGAATATATGGTTCAACTTAAAGAAATTCTATATATATTGCGTTATCAAAATTCGATTATGATTACAGCATCCCTCTTCATAGTTAAATTTTAAAAACATGGCAAATAAAAATATTGTAGCAAAAGACTCGTCTAGTATCATGTATTTATGTGAGACATCATGAATCGTGTCCCATATGCTTTGGATATAGGATCGATTTCATGTGCTATAATATTCATCCTTTCTAAATTTTTCAAATGCTCAGGGCATTTAGAAGGGAAAAGTCTAGAACTGGATATGACTAAAGTGATTAAGAAATTGTTAAGGACAATATGAGGTTTGCCAAAGATTGGTTGATCAGGGACATTTGGAAGTATAGTGTTAATTTTGGCAGGACCATATTGACATTTTCTGAAAAGAGGCAACTCTTGTTCAGAAGTGATAGTCAAAATGGGACTATGGAAATGACTCCATAGGTGGAAGTTATTCAATATGTGTAAGATTAGAAAACCTTAATGCGAGAAGGATGTTCAAAGCAATGTACTTTGAATATGAGACCTCGTTTCCATAGAGTTGATCTCCTTTGGAATCCTCTGTAATGACTGATGACAAGGTTTTGGTGACCTTGTGCATAATCATTATGAGAGGATCAGTGCATAATAGTTTAAAATCTAACAGATTTTTGGGTAAATGGTAGGAATTAGGAATTATTACATTTACAATAACGATTTGGGATTATGAAATGAGCATCATTGGAATCATGTTCAATTGATCTATTTCACAAAGTAAAGATCATAGACAAACATAATGTGCATACTTGGAGTATGGCATAACTATTGCTTAGAAAAACAAAGTGTACATGCTAGGAGCATGGGACAACTGTTGTTTTATTCAAGTATTAAGTTGATTAATTTGAAACATTATACAATGAATAATGTGTAATCAATATGGTGATAAATAAAAGGTGGTTTTATTTATATTCAAAAGGGTTCTAAGACCATATTGGATTCGATTATTATTGTGTTTCACTTTGCATGTTTTGACTTCCAGAATAGCTAGGTTACTCTTTCCGAAAAACTAAGTTGTTTAAACACTCCACATTCATTCATATGTTGGAAGTAGGTATGAATTAAGATTGTCATGAATCGAGTTTGTAGATGGCTAAATGTGTTTAGATATAGCAATGGTTGCTACAACATTCATGAGTGCTCATAAGTTCTGAGTATTGGAATTAACCCACGCTCACTTGAATCACTTCATTTAATTTATCTCGAGTGATCGTGAGACGATAATATCATATAAGTCTTCAAACCTCAAGATATGAGTTGTTACCTATGAGTTGGTTGTGCATTGATTGCCTTTGTGTACAATTCAACAAGTAGTAGAAGAAGCATATGAGTAACTTGATGTTATAAAATGTGCCTTTGTGTACAATTCAACAAGTAGTAGAAGAAGCATATGAGTTGAAGTTTATCTATTCCTTCTAGAAATAGAAGCGATATTTGGGCCCCTCGATGATTTTGTGTTGACCCATGCACCGGGCGCGGTCAGAACTAAATTGATGTGTTCAGTTAAGTTCTTTGTCAAACAAATCGGAAATCGAGAAACAACTGCCAGACAATAAGTAAGACATTGTTCCATGTATTTGTCCGGCTGATATCATGAGAACAGAGAAATATATGATCACTTATCTAAAATGGTGCTTCATAGTTCAACAGAGCTTTCGAGAGCTACTATTGTCGGTTGGTTCCTGAAGTAATATAGGAAAATATAGTAATTAGACTTATCCAAGTGGGAGTCTATTGGATAAGGTGTTTAAGTCCATAACTTATTTGGTATATACTTGACCCGACCCGACATGGTCCATTTGGGTTGAACCCAAACTATTTATGGATAATTTTATGAGAATTGTATACTTACGATTTATTAATATATTATAAGTTATAATATATTAATATAAAGTCATGTTATTTAATTAGTTTTAATCTTGAATTAATTATGTGATTAAAAGGAAGACTAATTAAATCATGGGCTATTATATTTATATGGTGTGGGCTAATACTCATTTGTTAATGGGCTAAGCTTATATGGAAGTCCATGGATGATCCATGGAGCTTTTAACCCATGGATCCTTGGAAAGGAAAAGACATGGGTTATTAGGGTTTCACCCTAACCATGCACACTATATAAACAAGCTTATGTTGCATGAAATAGGACCTCTAGTGTGTGTGTAATAGTGGTGGCCGATTTCTAAGTGTTAGTATACTCTCTCATACATTTTCCAAGTTTGTGGTGATTTGTGATTTCCATTTGAGGCATTCACATTATTGGTGCTTGGCTCTCAAACTCCAAGGAATCAAAACTCATCAAAAGGTATGTAATTAATCTAGTTCCTTTGATGTTTAAAAGTACCCCACGCCATGCTAGATAGGTTATAAACCTTGTAAAATAATATTTTGCATGTACCTTAGACAAACATAGATCCAAGGTTTATTAGGGTTGCATGTACACTTAGGAAGTGTTAGAATGCTCAAAACCCAACACATGTATCCCTATGAAATGCATCGAGACTTGCTGGACCGATACCACCAAAGCGCTAGGCAAGAAAGGTATGAGATCATCATTTTGATGATCACTACTAGAATGGGTAATGGAGAGTCCGTTACCGCCCATCTGCAAAAGATGTAGAGATATGTCGATCTCCTGCTAAATTTGAATGTTAAGTTTGATGAAGAGCTGGCAATTGACATCATCCTTCACTCCTTGCCTCCATGCTACAACCAGTTCCGCATGACCTACCACATGAATAAGGAGGAGGTCACTTTGAGCAAGCTTCAAGGCTTGCTAAGGACTGCTGAGAGCAAGCTCAAAGATAAGTCTGTTGCATCAACTCCAACTCCTGTTGCTACCCCTGTCTTGGCAATTGGGAAATGGAAGGGTAAGAAGAGGAAGGCTCCCTCAAAGAGCCACCACAAGGGAAAGTCCCAAGATGGTACCTCTTCTAGTGGAGCCAAGGCTAGTTCTGCTAAACCCAACTCTAACCCCAATGACGCAGAATGCCATCACTACCACACGATAGGGCATTGGAAAAGAAGGTGCCCAAAATATCTACAAGCTATCAAGGATGGGAAGATCAAGTCGTCCTTTGCAGGTATTTACACTATTAAATCTGATGATTCATCGCATGCTATTTCTTGGATTCTTGATACAGGATGTGGTTTTCACATATGTTTTGATTTGCAGGAACTAAGAAGAAATAGGGATGTGGAGCGTGGGAAGATAAATCTAATCATGGGAAACAGAAGATTGTCGCCTGTCACCAAGATTTGAGTTTATTCCTTAGTTCTTAGAAATGGATTAGGTTTAGATTTAAATAATTGTTGCTATTCGCCGGATATGGCAAGAAACATCATTTCTTTTCATGTTTTATATAGACAAGGATTTAGATATTCTTTTGATAATGAAAAGGGTTCTATTTATGCTTATCTTAATAGTGTTTTATATTTTGAAGCATTGCCTTGTATTGGAATAAATGAAACTGTGATGGTTGTAGATAACTTAGGAAATGATGTGTTGTGTATCGATTCTTCCAATAGTTTGGATAAAGCATGGTTGTGGCATTGCCGTCTTGGACATGTCAACAACAAACATATAGCCCAACTCCAAAAGGATGGAGTGTTGGAGTCATTCGACCTTAGGGACGATGACGTGTGCGAGTCTTGTTTACTTGGAAAGATGACCAAGTCACCCTTCACTGGCTCTTATGAAAGGGGTGAGGGTTTATTGGATCTCATACACCCCGATGTGTGTGGGCCCTTTAGATCCACCACAAGGGATGTGAGCCACTTCTATGTGACTTTTACCGATGATTATATAAGATATGGGTATATCTACTTAATCAGGCACAAGTCAGAAACCTTTGAAAAGTTCAAAGAGTTTAAACAAGAAGTGGAGAATCAGTTGGGCAGGAAAATCAAGATGCTTCGATCCGATCGAGGTGGAGAGTACCTAAGTCTTGAATTCCACGACTACCTCAAGGAATGCGGAATCGTTTCACAATTGACGCCACTTAGGACACCGCAATTGAATGGTGTGGCTGAGAGGCATAATCAAACCTTGCTAGACATGGTTCATTCCATGATGAGTCGTGCTTCGCTACCTATCTCATTTTGGGGGTATTCCTTAGAGACTGCCGCCCATATCCTTAACTTAGTGCCTATGAAGAAGGTTGCCAAAACACCTCACGAGACGTGGACAGGCTCATTGTCACATATCAAGGATTGGGGTTGCGAGGCTTTCGTAAGACGAGAGACTCACGACAAGCTCGAACCTCGTAGTGAGCGGTGTATTTTCATCGGCTACCCGCATAAGTCCTTTGGATATCTCTTCTATAGACCGAGTGACAAAGTTGTCTTCGTCGCAAGGAGAGGGGTTTTCTGTGAGCGAGAACTCATAAGCCAAGGGGACAGTGGGAGGCAAATCGATCTAGAAGAGATTTAAGAGTCGAGCGATGAAGGAACCTCTAACGTTGGCGCTCAACCCGAGGAGGAAACTCCGGTTGAACCGATTGACGAGTCCTTACCTCTTAGATGTTCTGAAAGAGTTAGGGTTCAACCCCAGTTTTAAGGTTTTCATATTACTATAGAAGGGGATACGTTTATTAGTGATAGTACACTAGTGAATATGGACGAACCTAACAGCTATAAGGGAGCCATGGCAGGCCCGGAGTCTGCGAAGTGGAAAGAGGCGATGGACAACGAGATTCAGTCTATGTATGACAACCAAGTTTGGAATTTGGTTTACAATGTACCAGGTCGTAATACGGTCGGGTGCAAATGGATCTTCAAGAAAAAGACCGACATGGATGGGAATGTGCACACCTATAAGGCGCGATTAGTTGTGAAGGGTTTCACTCAAACTCCCGGAGTTGACTATGATGAAACCTTCTCACTGGTTGCGAAGATAAAATCTATTAGGGTGATGCTGGCCATTGCTGCATTTCATGACTATGAAATATGGCAGATGAATGTCAAAATCGCTTTCCTCAATGAAAAGTTGGCTGAGGATGTTTACATGGCTTAGCCAGAGAGTTTTTTTAGTGCGTAGCATCCCAATAGAGTGTGCAAGATTGAAAAGTCCATTTATGGATTGAAACAAGCGTCTCACAGATGGAATCTTTGTTTCGATGAGAAATTCAAAGAGGTTGGTTTTCTACGAAGCGAGTTTGAATCATGTGTATATGTCAAAGCCAGTGGGAGTATAGTAAGCTTCCTCGTATTGTATGTCGATGACATACTACTCAAAAGAAACGGCATCCCGACACTTCAGGAGGTTAAATCCTAGCTCGGGAAGTACTTCACTATGAAGGACCTCAGAGAGGCTACCTATATTTTAGGAATAAGGATTGTGAGAAACAGAAGTAAGAGACTAATAGGACTTAGTTAGAATACTTACTTGGACAACGTACTAAAGCGTTTTACTATGGAGAATTCAAAGAAGGGAGAGTTACCAATCCAAAGTAATGCCAAGTTGAGTAAGACTCAAAGTCCTAGTACCGAAGTCAAGATAGAAGAAATGAGCCGAGTACCATACGCTTCTGCAGTTGGCTCGATTATGTATGCTATGACTTGTACTCGTCCTGATGTGGCCTTCGCTATGAGCATGGTCAGTAGATATCAAGGGAACCCTGGCAAAGCGCATTGGACCGCAGTCAAAAATATTATTAAGTACCTTTGGAGGACCAAGGAATGGTTTCTAGTCCTTGGTGGGAGTGATGACTTAAAGGTACGAGGGTATAATGATGCCAGTTTTCAGACCGACAGGGACAACTACCGTTCGCAGTTGGGTTGGGTCTTTACCCTAAATGGAGGAGCAGTGACTTGGAAAAGTTCCAAGCAGGAGACCATAGTTGATTCAACGTGCGAATCAGAGTACATTGCAACGAGCGAAGCGTCAAAGGAGGCAATATGGTTGAAAAACTTCATTGGAGACCTTGGAGTTATGCTGGCCATACATGAGCCTGTGGAAATTTTCTGTGATAATGAAGGAGCGGTTGCCTTGACCAAGGAACCGAGGGATCATGGAAGATCTCGACACATTGACAGAAAATATCACTTTATTTGACATAGGGTGGAAGAAGGACTCCTCGTAGTGAAGAGGGTATCGTCGGTGGATAGCCTAGTAGATCCGCTTACGAAGGGACTGAGTAGGGTTAAACACTTGCAGCACGCTAGAAGCATTGGGCTGAAGGACGATATTAGTTTAGATTAGATAGTTTAGAAATGTGTAATAGCTAAATTGTAATTAACATTCGATGATTAAATAAATGGGTATTATTTATGAGTAAAGTTATTGTCTTATGTTAATTGTTTACCTATTGTTTCATTTTGCATGTTTTGACTTCCCGAATAACAAGATTATTCGAACGGTCCACAGTCGTTCATATGTTGGAAGTAGGTATGAATGAAGACTGTTATGAATTGGTGTGTAGATTGTCTAAAGTGTATTAGACATAGCAAAAGTTTTCTACAATGCTCATGAGTGCTTATGAACTTGATTTGAGCATTGGAATAAACTCGCGCTTGTTGGAATCACTTTATGGAATTTATTACGAGTGATCGCAAGACGATAATATCATATGGTCTTAAAACCTAGATATATGGTTTGTTGTTTGCTGATTGGTTGTGCATTGATGATGCGTAAATGCATCAGTAACTTGATGTTATAAAATGCATTGTTGTATATGATTTGATTAGTGGATAGTAAATGCATATAAGTCGAAGTTTTTCTATTCCTTTTACCCTAAGAGGGTAAAAGCGATATCAGGGCCCCTCGATGATTTGGTTTGACTTATGTGGAGGGCCCGGTCAAGACTGAATTGATGTGTTCAATTAAGTTCTATGTCAAATGAATCTGAGATCGAGAAACAAACTGCTGGACAATAAGTATGACTATTTTCCATGTAATTGTCTGCATGATATCTAGAACAGAGGATTATACGATCCCTTATCTTAAGGACAGGTTATTGATAAGATCAAGAGTTTTGAGAACTACGATTGCTAATCGGATCCAGGAGTTGCATTTGCATTTGCATTAGTAGTTATTAGACTTATCCAAGTGGGAGACTGTTGGATTAGTGTCTAAGTCCATAACTATATTTTGTATGTACTATACCCGGTTGTGCATGGTCCTTTTGGATTGCCTTCACCAAAGCAACTTGACAGGGTGAATATTAGAGAAAAAGGTTATTATGGTTCATTAATATATTATAAGAATAATATATTAAAAGAATAATCATATTTATTTAATTAACATTCGTCAAGAATTAATTAAGAATTAATTTTCTGATCAAAAGAAGTTAACTGAACTAGGGGGACTGAATTGTAATTAGGTGATAGTTACAAGGTTGGGCAAGGAAACCACTACTAGAAAAACAGCCTTTTACGACGCTCATTGCGCGTCGTAAAACGCTCAGACGACGCGCAAATGCGCGTCAAGGAAGGCCCTGTTATAAAGAGAGACGACGCGCTTTTGCGCGTCGTCTATAGACGACGCACATTTACGACGCTCATTTACGACGCGCAATTACGACGCGCGTTTACGACACGCAATGCGTATCAAGGAAGGCCCTGTCATAAAAGAAGACGACACGCATTCGCGTGTCGTAACCTTACGACGCGCGTGTTAATGACACGCAATGCGTATCAAGAAAGCCCCTGTCAAGAAAGGCCATGTCATAAATGAAGATGACACACATTTTTGCGTATCATAATTTTATATGTTTAAAAAAAATATTATTTATAGATTTATTAATTTTCAAATTAAATTTTCATTTAATGTCTCTTAATAAATAAAATATCATATACAAAAATACAATCCATTGCACAAAATATAATTTCATACAAATAATCGTTCCATGGAAAGATAAAACAAATCAATAAAAGTTGTAACGGAAATTTACAAACTAATTAGATACAAGAAATATGAAAAACTTGAAATGTCTAAGATTAATAATTCTAACAGAAGCTTCATGTGAGATACATACAGTTGGACCAGTAAGCAAGGATGTTCCCGAATCCACAATAGCAGCAGAAGAACACGTACACGATATCTTTTGCAAGAAGGTGCCGGTCCAAAACTACTGTTGAAGGTTGCCATGATAGCTGTTAAGATTTAAGCATAACAAGAAACCAATCAGTGACTATAATAAGCTAGAAAACAAGCAACTAATAAACAAAATAAGCAACTAATTAAGTCAAACTATGACTATGTATTGTTAATACAAGAAAAAGAAGGAAAAAAAATGTTGATTTATTGTTGTTCATACAACACTCTCCAGACAACACTTAATTGAAGAAAAGAATAAGGCTAAACTTACAAAGAAAAAGAATTCAGGAAGAAGACAAGTTTGAAAGCATACAAAATAACGTTTAGCCAAGCAAGTGTGATCTACCTGTAAAGTTTAAAACACAAAATTCTGAGTAAATGACCTAAATACCCTCAGAATCATAAATCATAATAACAAGTAACAGACCTTGTAGGAGGCAATGCAGAGGTCTGGCCAGATGGGTTTACCTGGCAAAAATGTTGGAGCACCAGGGAAATTATGATCACATGGATCCCAATGACCACCATCTTATCATTCAGCCAAGCTAAGAGAAAGCTATCAACCCCTACCATATATATATATATATATATATATATATATATATATATATATATATATTTAAAAATTAATTGAAAAACTTGTAGTGTTTCTGTTTCATCATGTATTAAAATAGCATGAACGGTTGTACCTCTCCATCAGGTGAGAAGCTCAAAACAGAAATTGTTGTATTCCCATGCATATAATATTAACCAACAACTATAACACATGCATATAGTATTACAAATTACAACATTACCCCTTTCAAAAGCGAATGTGCTTCACTTGACAAGAATCCTGGAAGCTTTATCTTGTCCTTCACTATTTTCTCCTGAATCTTCTGTCTGTTTCCACCTCTAAACGAAGGCTGCAAAGATACAATGTCAAACAAAATTACATTATTACCCTCACGCTAAAAGTAATGGGAAGTTAATAGTGATTTATTAAAAGTAATTAAGGGTGACAGCACACCAACCTTTCCAGAAAGCATTTCATACATTAAAATTCCAACACTCCACCAATCAGCGGCCTTATCATGGCCCCTCCCTTGTACAATTTCAGGTGTCATATATTCTAATGTCCCACACATGGAATTTAACCTTGTGCTTTCATCAAATTGCTTTGCTACCCCAAAGTCAGTCAACATAACCTAAATAATAATAATTCAGTAAAGTTAAACCAAAACATTTTACCACAATAATAAACATCATCTTTTTAGTGACAACTGCCAACCTGGATGGTTAATACAAATGCAGGGTCAACAACCATTGATTCATGGTCAATGTTGTTTAATGTCTCACCCGATGCCTCCCATGTTGAGGAGTTTGCTTTCACTTGACGGCTAGGAACAGCAGGGGGAAGAACATGAATAATCTTCAACATAATACAATCCTTGGTTGTATCATGCTAAACAGTAGCAGAACAGTAACTTGTAGAAGACAATGTAAAAGAAGAAATTACAGAAAAAACATTGATCTGATAGTGTGTAATTAGATTAAAGATTATGAGAAGATAATAAAGTAAACCTTGAGTTGCTGGATTTGGGATCTTAGTTGACTTCTTTCAATGCTGGTCAACAAACATGAAAGCATCGGTTTTTTAACTCCACATGCTCTCCTCAATTCTTCTTTTGAAGGAACAAAAATATTAGAAACATACCTTATATTTAGTAAGGAATGGAATATGGGAAATCATTTCAAAATCTTCAGTGTCTGCAGCCATCACTACCAATTCAGAAAACCCCTATTCAGGTCCCTTGTAACTGTTTAAAAAAAAAAAGAAAAAAAATAGAAGTTAGAACCAACATTAAGAACAAAATATCAAAAATAAATATCAAAACAAGTCAGAATAATATTCACAAAGTTGATAAACTTTGGTTAAGAAAAAGAACAAGAAACATAGCCAATTTAGTTAGGCATTGATGTGGTGAAGAAAACCAAAGGAAATAATGGAATTTTTTTTCAAAAGAAGCTACAGGGGGGAAAAAACAGTTTTCGAGTCAGGGGCATCAAGGGAATTTCTCGAAAAATAGTTTTCGAGTCAGGGGCATCAAGGGTTTTTGCTGGAAACCGCAAGCAGCGGCAAAAAGGGAATTATCCGAAAATTGGAAATTTTGGGGCTTCTGCTGGAATTCGCTATCAGGGGTATCATGGGAATAATCAGGAAATTTTGGAATTTAGTTTTGATAGAGGTGGGAAGACAGGAGGTAAAAATGGGCAGGGGTATTATGGGAATATTCAGCCAATGAAAGGAAAGTCTAATGATTCAAAGATTGAACAGGGGCAAAGTTGGAAAAGTAACAAGGTTATGGGAAAGAACAAGGATGGGGGTGATGTTTCGGAAGTCAAAGGGTTTGTGGGGAATAATGCTATGAGTCGGCCTGACCAGGAAGCTAAAAAATCAGAAGCAGGGGTGATCTGGAACATCGAATTGGAAGGATTGGGACAAAATTCTTACCATACTAGTTAGCAATTCGAAAAGAAAACTGATCTGGAACATCGAATTGGAAGGATTGGGACAAAATTAGCGATCAATACGAACTGAAAAACAAATTTAGCGAATCACTTTGTTCTTCCATTTCTGTCGAGGCGATGCTTAGGGTAGCAACAAATTTAGCTCCTGGATCATGATCACATCTATTTTCAAATGTCCGAAAAGGGTAACAACACGTATTACGGACTGATCTACAAAGAAATTTATCCGAAACTAAACTCACAAATTACACTGAGAAGAGTTGTACCTGAACGAACTTGGACATCAAAGTGGTATTTGTAGCGACGATGAGCAATGGTCTACGAGGATCTGTAAGGCGGAAAGGAGAAGAAAGCGTAGCGGCGAGCACTGGAGGAGATGAGGTTAGACACAAACAGTGGAAGAAGGCGGTGGCGGGGCGGAAGTGGTTGTAGAACAGAGTAGGGAAGAAGATAGAGGATCGATAAGCGGAGGAATTGAAGCCATCTTCGGTGGTGTTTGTCGGTGTGTTGTTAGATAACAAGTGTCGATCGATCCCCAGTGGAGATTTCACGGAAGCGGTAGGAAAAAACGAAACCCTAATACACGCCTGGATCGCACAGTCGATAAAATCGCTCAACATCTGCACAATAAATGAAAATCGTTAGAATTCGAAAACATGTGCACAATAAATGAAAATCGTTAGAATTCGTCGGCTGTAAATCACCCAAAAAAACTGTAAAATAACATGCAGTTTAAGAAGCAATTAGCGTTAATTTTGTATTGGGGAAACAAACCTTAGTTCTTTTTTCTTCGCCATGGAAAAGCACACAAACGGAGGATAAAAAAGAAGCGGGTTTTCAAAATTTTGGGGATTTCATTTTCCCTAGTATCTACTAAAACCCTGGCCTAGCACGTGCTAGAGAGAAGGGAGGTGGCGATGGCTTAGGGTTTACAGAGATACGGGAGGTAGAGAATGAAGGGAGATCTAGAGGAGAGAGTATCAGAGAGAGGAGAGTGGATTGCAAGGATGAAAGATAGATATAAGATAGAAAAAAAAAGGCGGGTTTTCAAAATTTTGGGGATTTTGTTTCCCCCTTGTCTACTAAAAGCGCGTTTCATTAAAATTATAAAGCGACAGGTAAAGACGACGCGCGTTTAAGATAAAGCGCCCTCCGTGTTTTTAATTTTTTTTCTTGAGACACTAAATTAAGGGCACGCAGTAATGCATGACGTAAATCCTAAATGTTTTTGAAGAGATGACACTATTTTAAGGGCACATCCTTTTGCGCATCATTAATCAGCACATGTCGTAAAAAGCGCGTCATTAAAGGTCTATTTTCTAGTAGTGAACCCTAAAAGATAGGGTGGACAAATTCTAAGGATAATGCCTTAAGAATTCGTCCATAATGGGGATTCTAGAATTATCTCATGGGCTGTTTAGTGAGTTCAATGAATAATCAGATTCAAAGATTTGTTTGGGGATTCTAGAATTATCTTATGAGCTTTCTTGTTTGGGGACAAGGAACAAGAAAGAATTATCTTATGGGATTCTATAATTATCTTTTGGCTCAAACCCATCAGTGGTATCAGAAGCAAAAAGGGACAAGGAACAAGAAAGGCAAATGAGTACCATATGACAGGCTTTCCATATTAACGAATAATCAGATTCAAAGATTTGTAAGCAATGACACATAACAATTTCAACACTTGATATACATCGATAAGACTTCAGCCCAAGTGGCGCAGAAAATATAATTTCAGAATATCATTTTGCTAGAATACACAGGCTTTCAGCCATGTCTTTGTATTCTGCTAATGCCAAAGCGATGTTTATGTCATACACTTCATGGCCAACGGCTACATACCAGTGCCCAAGTGATGCTTATGTCATCCACTTCGTGGTTAAAGGAATAGCTCATTATCATAATAACATGGGAAAGCACATTGAGCATATAACACATAACATACAATTGTCCCTATATTGAACTCACCGTGAAATAACTGGGGATTAAAGTATTAATTTGGGCAGCACTTCGACATTAAATATGACTTTCTGTGACGAAACTGGGGATTTTAGTTGAAAACCGGGCCTTGTGCGGGCAAAGTTTCAACTTGAAAATATTATTTTCTCGGGTCTTCGGGGTGTCGGGACCTACTTCGAGTGTTGGGTATGATACCGGGACTTTGGGGGTGTTAAAGGGGGCATGAGAGAGGCTAGAGAGTGAAAGAGAGTGAGAATTTGTAACCTAAAACACGGCAGCCTCGCATCCCTTTTATAGGTGGCCGAAGCCTCGGATTACGCTGGGCGTACGCGGCATGGCAGCTACTTGGTTCCCGGGTCTCAGACGTGTCACCTTGTGTGATACGTGTTTGCATGCGAAGAAGAGGGGGACGTGGCCGACTCTGGGTCGCATACATGCGAAGTACGCTGGGCGTACGAAGCGAAGTACGCTAGGCGTACCCTTCGGATAAGGCTTCGAATTTTCATTTATTTTTATTTAAAAACTTCAAAAATGCATATCTTTTGCGTACGAACTCAGTTTTTGACGTTCTTTATATCCACGCGTAGGTGATATTATACTCTACAACTTCTGTTTAGACTCTGTCAGCTACTTTTGACTTCATTTTTAATATTATATTTTTATCGGGCCGGGACAGGAAAAATCCGTTAAAAATTTATAACTTGTTCATCCGAAGTCCATTTTCGTCTGTCTTTTTACTGTTGTACTACTATTGACGAGACCTTCGATTCTCGTTTAGGTTGCGTCGGCTAAAAATCACTCGATCTTTATTTCGAGTTTTTAGTTGTCTACTGATATTCCGAAACTTAGAAAAATCTTAACTTCCTCATATGAAGTCAGATTTGGACGTTCTTTTTATGAAAATTCTTGGTCTAACAAATACTACAACTTTATTTAGATCATAAGGGCTAAAAAGTAGTTTATCGAAAACTCACTTTTTATGTCATACGACGTCGTGCCGGTTCTATCGCGAAACTTCAAATAGTCATAACTTATTCGTTATAACTCGGATTTCGATGAGGTTTTCGCCTATATGTTTCTAACGAGATTATTTAAAACTTTCAATAATAAATTTTTACTTATTTCAATTTTATATTTTTGTTAAATTTCAATATTTGACATTAGATTGGAATCTCATAAGACTTCAAATATTTTTCGAGTGATTCTAAACATAGTTTTGCTTCAATTCTAGTATAAACTATCTGTTAGAAATCAACACTCAAAATCACATAATATTTCATAATATTATTCACTTTTAAAATTTACATAACACGATAACTAAACGTGTATGTTACAATAGAACTTGGCAAATGGCTTCAAATTTGTTCTGAGTCTTGACACGTATCGTTTGATTTCCTAACACCATAAATAGGGCTTAAAGCTAGAAAAAATGTCTGCAACATCGTGGCCAATCCCTTGACACATTGTGGCACCCTAAATAGAGGCACATTTCCATCAGGTGCCTCCACGTCGTGGTGTTGTCACCACCACATCATGGCCACCAAAAGCCTTATATTTTTAATTCTTAAATGCTATAACCACAAAAGCAGTTATAACTTGAAATTTGAGTTACAAGTCTCCCCCACTTGAACTAGATTTTGTCCTTAAAATCCTTGACCAAAAAAAATCTAGGTAGTGCTCACGCATCTCTACCTCGGGCTCCCAAATCCTCTTTGAGCCCTTATGGTGCTGCCACTACACCATGACTAAGGGCACTACCTTATTGTGAAAGGTCTTTAACTTCCTATCAATAATGATCATTGGTCTCTGATAGTTTCATTTTCTTTACTTATTTTTAGAGTTTATTTTAGTGTATTTCATTCATAACGTAGCTAATGTTCATGCATATTTTGCCTTTTTGTTATTTTATGACTATTTCGGGTACTTTCTAATTTCGTGAGCTTTATTGCAGAATTCAAGGAGACTAGCGGAACGGAAATGTTCGGCATGTATGGAAAGCAATTAGATTTGGAGGAAAACAAGGATTATAAGCTTGATGACTAGTGGAGTTGATGCATCGAGTGGGCTAGTGGCTATGGAGCTTTAGGAAGATGGACCTTGAATTTATAAGAAAATTATGAATTTTCAAGCATGCGAAGATTATTGATCAGGTGAGTACGTGAGCTATGGATGATTTGGGGAAGCCAAATTGGGCTTAAATTGAAAAAACCATGAAGAATATTGGGCTACAAGCTTACTGGATTCGTTCTGGGCCAGTGGGCCAAGTCAATGGAAGCCCAAATCACAAAAGAACCTAATTCAGCATGTGGGCTACCCGCGCAACAGCACGCGGGTCTCGCAAGGCCCAGCAAGGGGCATTTCCAGGAATTCTTGTTTTGAGCTATATGGGGAATGTTGGTATGCCACTTTTCTACACTTCTACACATCCGATTTTAGAGCACTTTCCGTGGAGATTTTGAAGACTTTGAAGGATAAGAACACTTGAATAACATCATCTTTTCATCTCAAAATCTTGCTACATGTTCGGTATATTTTACTTTAGTTTTAGTTTCTTGATTTTAACCATGCTAGGCTAAATAAATCTTGGTTGACTTTGGTGAAATCCTTTGAATGTTTGTTGAATGTTGAAGACTCCATGAACTTGTTCTTGAATCTTTATGAGAATTTTTTGTGTTTTAACATCTTATTACTATTTGTATGTTTTTATTCATGAGTTTAAATGTGCTTGTGGTGATTAATTGGCTGATTTCTTGATTAAGTAAAGGATCCTCAAATTACCAAGCAACAAATGATTTTTGTGTTGGTTATAAAAACATTTTCTCTAACATGGAAGTGAAAATATTTGACTCTTCTTGGGTTTGGTGACTTTTTGGTTCTTAATGCTAGTTGACTTTCACTAATTACATGCTTAATGGAAATTCTGACTTTGACTAAGGAAATTTTTATGAGTTTCTCTAACCATTTTAACAACTAAGAAAAGTCTAGGTAATCTCAAGCTTCTTGGATTACTATAGCCAAATTAACGATTTAAAAAAAGTATTGCACCATTGGATTCTAACGATATGTTCATCAAATGTTCAAGTGAGGAAACCTTAAGTCAACCATCTTTTTCTTCTTGATTTTACTTCAAACCCTTGTTTTTTTTGTTGAAACTGTCTATTTAAATCTTAGTTTAATTCTAGTTTATTTCAAGTATTTCAAAAGACCAAAACCCCCAATTTTACTTTTATTGTCGTTTTAAAAGTATTTTTACAACGAGATTTTCATAAAGTTATAAAATTGAACCAATCTCTGCGGATTCAACCCCTTTACCACTATACACTATTTTAGTGTAAAAAATTTAGGGTTATTAATTTAGTTGCTCGACAACCACCAAATTTTGGCGTTGTTGTCGGGGATTGTCTTATTTTTAATTAGTTTGTCTCTCTATGCCCATATCTCATCATATAGGTACTCTAATCTAGAATCCCGCATTTAAAAAAAAGCATGGCTTCGTAATGAACACTCCTTGCACTGAATATCAACGTTCTGAGTTAGCTCAGTTAGTTATGATGATTGAAAGTGACCAAAGTGTACAGCTCATGCCTGTTCTTTGCGATTTTTGCGCTCAAAATGGACATCATTCCAACATGTGTCCATATTTACAAGGAGAATGGGAAGAAATGCAAGATAAGGGAAGCTACTACCGGTCAAACCAATGGAGTTATGATCAGCCTCAACATGATAAATGGTGGGACAACGACCAAGTTTGGGGAAATAACAAATATCAAAACCCATACCAAACTTGGCGAAATAACCAATACCAACCAACTCCACAGTTCTAAGTGTTGGATTAGATGTCTAACCCATAACTATAATTGGTATGTACTTGACCCAAGAGTAGCATGGTCCATTTGGGCTGCATATCACCAGGACAAATTGATAGGATGGACTTTTAAGAAGAGGTTATTTATGATTTGTTAATATATTATAAGTTCTAATATATTAATATGAAATCATATGATTTAATTAGTATTGATCAAGAATTAATTTGGAATTAATTTAGTGATCAAAAGAGACTAATTAAATATACGGGGATTGATTTGGTAAATCATTCATTCTTATGGTATGGGCCAATGATCCATGATTCTTTAGGTTGGGCTAAACTAATGTGACAACCCATGGATGATCCATGGAGGTTTAAACCCATGGAGCCTAAGGAATATGGAAGGTCATGCATATTAGGGTTTACATGGTGTAACCCTAATCTTGCCACACTATATAAGAAGCCCCTTAGCATCCAAAATTGACTACTAGATACACTAGTGTTCTTAGAGATCATTGAGTCGATTTTGGTGCAAGAAATACTCTATAAAAAGTCTCCATTGTTCTAGGTGTGTTGTGATTCCATTTGAGGTGCAACATATGGGGCACTAAGTTCTTAAAGGCCAAACTCAAGAAGTTCTACAAGCTACAACAAAGAGGTAATTATGTAACTCTCTTTTATGTTGATTATGTCATTTCCATGCTAGTTGTAGGCTTAATGCTTTGGAAACAATATTGCATGGATGATTAGAGAAAACATAGATCGAAAGCATTTAGGGTTGTATGTGGACCATAGGATGTTGTATTATACTAAAACCCATCAGTGGTATCAGAGCCTAGGATTGTTTTCTATTATATTTGATGCAAATATAATTTCAAAGTTTAAAATCGATTTTCTGCATTCTGGACAGTGAACTCGCCAAGTCTACTAGGGTACTTGCCGACTCCAATCTGAAAAAGCCCAACTCGACGAGTCCAGTTCATGTACTCGCCGAGTTGGTGCTCTAATGGGTAGTTTTTCGAGTTTTTTTGGCCTGTTTTGGATTAGAATCATTACCACAAAATCTTTTAGTTCATAAAATCTGATTTTGTTGATATGGTAATGATGATTCCCATCCAAATAAAAGATAATTGTCAAAGTTTCATGATTTGTATTAGTTTTTATGATTAGGCTAATTTCTTGAAACTTGTTTGATATGAATTATGTGTGTGGGTAGATCACCGATGTATATTGTGATTGCGGTTGAATACTGTGAGGGATCCAGGTTCCGGTGCCCGAACTGTGTGGAAACGATTGTTGCTGAGAAACAGGTATCTCTGTTTGTTGTGTTGTGACAATCTGTCGAGTTGTGGTTATGATTGCTGCTTGCTAAGATGGGTTAACTGTTGGACGTCATCGACTGGCTATGTAGGTTGCCGTCGTTTCAGCTGCAAAGTTGGATGGTGTCTGTGAGACTGGCATGCGATTTGAAGCGTGTTCTTCCTGGATGAAAACTTGCCCTCTGTCTAATTTTCCCACCTTTGCTCTTTGGTTTTGCTTCGTGGATGTATCGTTCTGGAGATACATCCGGATAGCGCCAAATGTTGTGATATGTCGAAGATGGTAGGATTGAGATCAAGGGTGTGTGTCGAGCTGGTTCCTTCTCCTGATATCACAGTACAAAGGAAAGAGATGATCGTTAGACAACGTTCGAGAATGGTTCCCAGGACGAAGCTCCAACGATCAAGTTAGAATTGATTCCGAGAGAAGATAGAGAATGTCTAAGAGAAAAAGAGTCCAGTCCCCTTCTCCGTGGGGAAGAAGGGTTCTTTTAGACTTGATCGAGAGGAACGTGCCTCATAATTGATTCTATTGAGTCTTCCCTCGTGAGACGAGACATGGCGGATGTCGCGGGTCCGTATTGAAGGATCCTCCATCACGTCTTTCTATCTTGTTCCCCCATTGGCTAGAGAGGAATCTTCGATATAATGATGATCGTGGTTGTCGTCAGATAGGTAAGTAGAGCTCTCTGATTGGTTCCACATTTGCCGGGGAATTTCTCCTAGGGAGATGAGGGTAAGGCGCAGTTCTGCCCCTTAACTGTCATACCAGTGAGTCCATGCAAGCGGAGGCCCGACCTTGGCCTCAGACTGGGTATGACCAGACTCTAACTAGGCCAAGCTTAGTGTTAATTTGACTTTTCTTCTTTAATGTTTTTTCTGATGGATACGTTAACACTGATGCTGGCACTGGCGCTGATAGACAACGTGTGACGTGTGACTCATCAAATCATGAGGTGTGACCTTATATTTGAGGCACTACCATTATAGGTTATTCTAAACCTGCAATTTCAAACATCTCTCCCCTAATTCATTATGGCATTATTCAATTTTGACAAAACCAATTTCTAGTTTTTACGTTCAAGATTAGCTGGTTTAGGTCCTTTGGGACTTTTGGTACTACTTATTTTTATATTCTCGATGAAGGTGGGAAGGCTTATGTAATTGAAGAATGGTTTGGTATCACATTGTAGTATGTTAATAATGTTGCTACACCTAATTATCCATGGAATTTAGTTGTTGATTATATGCAATCATTTTTTAAAACGGTTGCATTTACTTTTGTGCAGATTTTACATGGTTGTTCCTTTTTAGGCAGTTATTCTCCATAGTTGTTGCATGCTTATTATATTTATTATTATTATTAGTTTCAATAATATCAATTAAAATTTGAGTTATTAGATTAGGACTTATATTTTTTATGGGATCGATTCCTAACCATTATCACTCCCCCATCTAATTTTCATCAACCGAAAATCATTGAGCTTTTCTCTCCTTCCCTCGATCTAAATAAATTTTTTCTTGGATCTGACTCCTTTAGTAGGAATTCCCCGAATGGAATTTTTCTCTCTTCAAATGAAGTTGATAGTGCAATCAGGATTGGAAACGAGGTCAGATTCCAAATCGAGAAGGGAAACGACTTTGTGAAAGCAATATTTGAAGGTGCAGGAGAACCCAAAGTGGATCAATGAATTTCATGACTCTCAACATCAGGGGAATTGGAGATTCAAAGAAAATTGAGTGGATTAGGAAACTCAAACTCACACAAAGCATCGATTTCATTTGTATTCAGGAAACAAGGGTATCATATTTCAATAATATTGATATAGTTGGTTGCTGGGGATCGAAAAATTATCAATGTGATTTTGTCAATCCCACTAGATGCTCTGGTGGTATTTTAAGCATATGGGACCCCCGTGTGTTCCGCAAGTCCAATACCTTCTCCTCCAGGCATTTCATTGCTACGTCGGGGGAATGGGTTGGTATCTCAGGTGCAATAACGATTGTAAATGTGTATGGGCCTCAATCTATAGTTGACAAACGTAAATTATGGGTAGATTTGATTGATCTAAAAAGAGGGTTGAATGGTATTTGGGTGTTTACGGGTGATTTTAGTGCAGTCAGGTTCACTTGTGAACGATTCAATTCCTCATTCTGTCATTATACGACATCCGATTTCAACCGGTTCATAGCGGTGGCTGGTTTAAATGAGTTCATGCAAGGGGGAAGGAAATTTACTTATCTGCGCGACGATGGGCTTAAACAGAGTAAACTCGATCGATTCCTAGTATGTCATAACTTCATTCAAATGCAACCGCTGACATATGTGACAGTTCTTCCAAGGGATTATTCAGACCATTCTCCAGTGATTCTCAAACCTCACAAAGTCGACATTGGCCCTCCACCGTTCCGGTTTTTCAACTCATGGTTACTACATAACGATTTTAATTTGGTATTTGAATAAGCTTGGGGTAATTTCCATCGGTTTGGTGCTCCCGGTCGATTCTTGTTGGCAAAAATCAAATTTCTCAAAAATGAAATCAGGAATTGGAGGAAGGAAGTAAGTATTAAGGAAACTGGTATTTTAAAAATGTTAAGGGAGCAAGTTGACTCGTTGGACATCTTGGCTGAATCCAAAATACTTTCATCTTTGGAGCGTAATTCGAGAAGAGATGCAATAGTTAAATTACGGGAACTCGAACAGGTGTCCAAGCTAGATTTACAGCAGAAAGCAAAAATAAAGTGGATTTGTGACGGAGATGAAAACTCAAGATTCTTCCACGGGATGTTAAAAAACAATCATAGAAAGGAGAGGATTCATGGTATTACAATAAGCGGTGAATGGTGCACGGATCCAGAACTCATTAAGAAGGAAACTTTTGAGTTTTTCAGGAATAAATTTCATGAACCTTGGCCCGTCAGACCAAAGTTGATTAGCTCTTTGTTTAAAAGGTTGAAACCAGATCAGAGTTCGTTCATTGAGGCTGAGATTACATTAGATGAAATCAAAACAGCTGTTTGGTGTTGCGGATCAGATAAAGCACCGGGGCCTGATGGTCTTACATTCAAACTCCTTAAATCTAAATGGGAGTCCATGAAAGTTGATATTTCCAGATATGTGAAACATTTTGAGTCTTTTGGTAACTTCTCCCCTGGTTGCAACTCATCTTTCATCAATCTTGTTCCAAAAGTAAAAGACCCAACTACTTTATATGATTATAGACCCATCAGTCTGATCGGATGTATTTACAAAATCGTAGCTAAAATCCTAGCAAATAGACTGAAAGGCGTCGGATCTGTTGTAGATGAAGTTCAATCGGTGTACATAAAAGACAGGAGCATTCTAGATGGGCCTTTTATCATAAATGAAATTTTCACGTGGGCAAAAAAAACCTAGACGAAAATGTTTTTATTCAAAGTTGATTTTGAAAAATCATTTGACACCATAAATTGGGGTTTTCTTGATTCGGTTATGAATCAAATGGGATTCGGGCATAAATGGAGGATGTGGATTTATGGTTGTCTCTCTTCCGCAAGAGCATCAGTCCTAGTTAATGGTGCTTCTACAGAAGAATTTTCAATCACGCGTGGAGTAAGACAAGGTGACCCGCTCTCTCCTTTTTTATTTATCCTTGCCATGGAAGGACTACATGTAGCCATACAAGATGCAAGTGAAAAATCCCTAATTCTAGGGATCAAACTACCTCGTGGTGGCCCATCAGTTTCACATCTTTTTTACGCGGATGATGCCATTTTTGCGGGTAGATGGGATAGGGGTAGTATAAAGAACTTATCGCGTATTCTTCAATGCTTTGAAATCTCCTCCGGTCTCAAAGTAAATTTTCAAAAATCCCGTCTATTTGACGTATGTACCACAGATTCGAAGCTTCAAGATATGGCCCAAATTCTCGGATGTTCGAAAAGTTCATTTCCTTTCTCATATTTGGGGGTTCCAGTCAGTGCCAATATGTTACTAAAGAAAATCTGGAAACCCATTATGGAAAAAATTTCAATCGAAGTTATCAAATTGGAAGGCGAACTCTTTATCATTTGGGGGGAGATTAACCTTGATAAAATCAGTTTTGGGTAGCTTACCCACATACTACTTATCTCTATTCAAAGCACCACAAGGAATTCTGGATTCTTTGGAAAAAATAAGACGAAGATTCTTATGGGGAGGGACCGATGTTAAAAAAAAAGATTCATTGGGTTGATTGGACAAATGTAGTGGCAGATAAAAAGGATGGTGGTTTAGGGGTGGGTACTCTTAAAGCGCAAAACGTGGCCTTAATTACCAAATGGTGGTGGAAGTTAAAAACTGAAAATGAAAGCTTATAGTCTAAAGTAATTACTAGTATTCACAACCTTAGGAATCAGCCAACCACTTACATGGTCAGTAAGAGTGCAGGTGGGGTGTGGAGTAACATTTAAAAAGCAATCAAGAGTCTACAAAATCACAACATTGATCCGGACGAGCTATTTTCCCTGGTTCCAAACCATTATACCAGAATCCTTTTCTGGAAAGACAAATGGTGTGGGAGAGATACATTGCAAAAAAGATTTCCTCATCTCTACCAGCTAGAAACAGTAAAAAAAATGTCAATTCATGGAGCGTATATGCAGCACAGGCTTCCTATGGAAATGGAGATCAAACAATTTTAATGATGTAGAGAAGGCTGAACTACATGATTTCTACTCCATGTTTGGATCTATGGCGTTTCATCATTCTTCTAACATTGGTTTTCGTTTCAATTTTAAAAAAGATGGCACATATCTGATGAATATTCTAAGGAGACTGGTAGATTCAAATCTTAATCGGGGTGTGGGACAAAAATATGTTGGTCAAAATTAATCCCCCTGAAAGTGAAATGTTTTGTGTGGAGGGTTGTAATGGATAAAATTCCTGTTGCGCAGTCGCTTAGTCTTAGGGGTATATTAGTCCAAAATCCAAATTGCCAATTATGTGGGGTAAGTAACGAATCTTCGAATCATCTTCTAGCTGATTGCGGATTCTCCAAGGAGGTCTGGTATTGGATTCTAAAATGGTGCGGAATTGGGAATAATCAATTCAACTCGGTACGTGGTCTTATTGATTTTGCTGTCTCATGGGGGAATTGTCCCAAGAAGAGAGAAATTCTCAACATGATTTTTTACGCCACGTTTTGGAACATATGAATAGCAAGAAATGGAAAAACTTTCACGAAAATTGGTGCTTCCCCTGCAATCATTGCGGATTCCATAATTCTTCAAACTTATGAATGGATCAAATTCAGGGGGAATTGAGTGGGTAGATGGGTGGAATGGAGTTGCTTCCCATTCAAAAAAAATCTCTTCTTTGTTTCTTATAACTATGCTTCTTTGTTTTTTCTGTTCGTTTGTATTCCTTTCCCTCCGTTGCTTCTTGTTTTTGGTTGAGTTTTTGATATATTAATATATTTGTTGATTCAAAAAAAAAAATCAATTTAGATATAGGATATGATTTTTTTTTTTGTATGGTTATTTATTACTACTAGAAACTAAGGCAATTTTCCGAAGGCATTTTCCATCTCTAATACGTTGGAAAAAAGTTTAGCGATATTTTTTTGACAAAAAATATCATCAAAATAATGCATGGGTAATTATTTCCAATGTATTACCGACATAATTTGTGACAGCTTAGGCTAAAAATATTCTCTCGGTGATTACATACGAATTTTCGACACTAACACCGACGCATTTTCGATGGAAATGAGGTCTGCATAAATTAGACATATTATCGACATACTTTAGGTTTGACTATTTCCATAACACTTTAATTAGAATGTAAAATCTATATTTTGGGGCAAGGACGTTTTGTCGTTTTGGTTTAAAAAATTTAATTTTTAGAAAATAAAATTCAAAATAATAAAATTTAAAATAAATAAATATTATAAAATGAAGTAAATTATAAAATAAATTAAAATTTTGTAAAAGTAAACGTTTTTACGTTGGTTAGAAAGTTAATTATAATTCTTCCTATGGTTCGGGATAATTTGGGCGTTTGGTCTCTAACTTATTTTTTTTAATTCGGAAGATCCTTATTGTTTGTTTTTGTTAAACAATTGGTCCTTACTGTTTGTTTTTGTTACGTATTTGCTCCTGTCTTACCTAAAAGACTATTATTTAAATAGAGAAAAATGGCGGGGTGGATAAGATAAGATGAGGGAGTGGGGTTAAGAGTGTGTTTATTTAAATAAATTAAACATTCGAGGGAAAAATAGTCTTTTTATGTAAGACAGAGACTAAGCGCGTAACAAAAACAAACAATAAAGACCTTCCGAGTTAAAAAAAATAAATTAGGGATCAAATGCGCAAATTACCCTAAACCATAGGGACCATTCGTGTAATTTACTCTTAATTATAAGTTAAAATCGAAAATTAAGATATAAGGGTAAAACTTTATATTTGGTGAAATTTGCTTTGGGCTTTGGTTTGACTTTGAATTTGGACTAAAATTGTTAGGAAATAGAACTCTCTAATATCTATATCTAAGGTTTGACCTTGAGATCATCATCAAATTTCATGGTTTAATTAGTGAATCATCAGAGTTGCTAGTCGCTATTCATTCTTTAGAATGTTACTTCATCTACAACTTTCTCTATAGTTGTTTAATTGAAGCTTGGATAAAGAGTTTAGGGATTTCTTAACACTATGTTTTTATTTGTGTAATGATTTGATGATTTCAAGTAATATCTAGCTTATATTTTTAATTAGAAACATTTAACGTTGGATGACAACTAAACAAATTAAACACTTTTGACAAATATCAAATAAGCTTTGGTAAAACTTGCAGAATTAAAGTTCTGAAAAAACGTAAATAAAAAGGAACATAATACTTAATGTGGTTCGGTTAAGTTGACATTCGTCTATGAATAAACGAGATAGATAGATGTTTATTCTAAATTTGTTGACTAAAAATTGACAAATGAAATAATTCATCGGTCACTTTTAACCTTTTCCGTTATTGATCTATCTATAATATAGATGTTTTTGAGCTCGTAGTATTACATAGAAGCTTTGACATTAAGCTTTTTGGGTGGGTTTCGACTTTTCATTCAAAGTTAATAATGTTCATCAAACTACTCAAATGATTAAACAAGCATTCCTCCTTCCGTCCCCGGATATAATAAAATATTAAACCTTATATAATATGCCAAATAAAATTAATTATATCAACTAGACGTAGTGTAGTCGTGTAGAATTCTTTTGTTTGTTTTTAATTATAAAATTCAGTAAATAATCCTTAATCAAACTCATGACTACAAAAGGACAAATATTCAAATAACAATTGTCGTCACGGGGGTGTATTAATTAATTTATATTGAAATTTAATTCTACGTTCCGAAATCCAGCCACTCCAACTGCCTCTAACTATAATCCAGCCACTGTAACTGCTTCTAACTAATATGCCCCATGTTAGTCCTACGCATGCGCGCTTATGCTAGAGTAAGTGCTACGTGCATGTCGAAATTATCACACGTACACCGTCGTTAGCCTAATCTTTCTCTAAAAAAATACAACAAATATAATTAATGTATAACCAAAACCTATAGGCTATAACTTAATTATTCTAAGACACAAGATATAGTAGCTGAAATATGATGAGCATTTATGCCTGAAGTGTTATTATCCACACCTAGTTTAAAGGTAAAAACCACCATTTTTTAATGTCAAAACCACGTACCGGTTGGTAAAAACACTAACTAAAATGACTTTATATATTATTTTATATAAATCAAAACCCAAATCAAAACACCATTACGCACTATTAATCTATAAATGATTTATATATTATTTGAATGACATTGTCTTTTATTTTACGTTCTCTTTTACCTTTCCTATATGGGGTAAATGTCATTAGTTCATCAAACTAGTCACATTTGTTTTCAAATGTTTTAAAAGGTCATCTAACTTTTTTTTTACACAAAAGAAATGAAGTAGATTATCAATGGTTTAAATCATTTTTGAAGAAATGACCGGGTAACCCAATAATATATAGGCCACGTTTGTCAACCTCCAACCATATTCCCTTGTTGCTTGCATTCGATATTCAGGGAACATAAAAGGCAACGTCCATCCACCACCAACCCAGATCTTGAACAACACCTCCAATACCATTCACTCTCTTGATAACGATCACCATCTCCCTTCTCTAACATGACCTTCCTACGTCCATCTTCGTTGTATCCACCTGAGTCTATTTAGGTATCTACCTGACCTATCCCCATTGGAGAGAAATAAGGAAGACAAGTTTGTCTCTCTTAGCAATCGTGATTGTGATTCAAGAATAAAAATCCGATCTTTTTTAAATATCAAATTCGTCCTAGAAATCCAAAAAAGAGATCGTGACGATCATTGTTTTTTGATTTCATCATCTCCATATAACTCACCATTATTAAATTCATTGTCGTCCTCCACCTTTGTTTCCACCCTTCAATCGCCTTACACTCCCCCATCAGAAATATACAATTTTTCCGACGACACTAAGCTCAAAATCGTCACCATCACTTGTCTCATTTTTGTTTCCCATTCCTCGGATTTCACTCACAAAATGGTCTGTTTTGCCGACGAATGCAAAATTAAAGAGTTGCGATGTTTACATTAGATACCATGGTCTAGGTCAAAATCCAAACTTAGTAAGGTTCTGTAAATGGTTGATAGTCTCCCGAATTATCTCATTCTCGAAGAGATTTGATTCTTCTCTCAAAAAAAGAATTTAATCTCGTTATTCTTCGAATTTGACACAAACGAAGTGACAAACATTATCACAAGCTCCGACAATAAAGAATGCAAAATGCCATTGATGGGTTGATGAAGTCGCACAGGTTGAAGCTCGAAGCTAACGAAGGTAACTGAAGATACTGTGTATCAAGAACCATTTGGATCTTGTAGGGAAAACTTGGTAGAAAAACACAGAAACCCTTGATTGAGATTCAGAAGAGAGGAGAGAAAGAGGGAGAGACAATAGTTTGGAGATATGTGTATGAATTGAATTTTTTAACATTATTTCCTTTTTTTTTATTAAAATAAAAGTCATATCATCAATAGAAATGGGCTATCACAAATTAAGGTCCTTTTTTAACAAGTAAATACAAAGTTTATGCCTCTAAACAACTAAAAAAACATAAGAGATCTTTTAAATCAAAACCAAAAAGTTTGTTGGTTTAATATGACACTTTTCTATATATATATATATATATATATATATATATATATATATATATATATATATATATATATATATATATATATATATATATATATATATATATGACAGATTTTTGAAGGATTTATGACGGATTTATAAGATGTTACATTAAATTATGTATTTAACATGAAAATTTAAGAGGTTACCCGAGACACTAAGTAGGTTCGCATATACATACATCATAATATTACATACTATATGTGAGACACATGTATTAAACATGTTTATTAAAAAAAAGTTAAATATGAAGTTATAAGCATAAAATATTTTTTTAAAGTAATATTCTTACATAAATATTCTAAATATAATGAATAAGCAAGTTTTTCAATATATATATATATATATATATATATATATATATATATATATATATATATATATACTAATAAATAAAAGCTTATGTGAAACACTCCAAAATATGAGGTAAAAATTTCGTTATTAAAACAACCAAAACACCCATTTAGCATTACTAAATTACTTAAAGGTATTTCATATTAAAAATAGTTATCAGAGTACAATCCCAAAATCTCATAATTACGAAAAATATGGGTGTATGCGCTGCAATCAAGCTGAGCTCTTCCCTTTCGAACCGGAAGTGCTTGAAACCATAAACAACAACTGTATCTCTGCATCGGTATTCGGAATCTGAGTCTTACTCAGCTTGATATTACTTTGGATAGGTAACTCCCATTTCTTTGAATTCTCCATGCTAAAACACTTTAGCACCTTATTCAAATATATAATTTGACTAAGTCCAATTAGACTTCTACTCTTATTTCTCAAAATCCTTATTCCCATAATATAAGCAGCCTCTCCCAGATCCTTCATAGAGAAACACTTTCCAAGCCATGACTTAACTTCCTGCAAGGTTGGAATGACGTTTTCTATAAGTAGTATGTCATCAACATACAATACCAGGAAGGTGACTATACTCCTACTAGCTTTGACATACATACATGATTCATCTTCACTTCTAGAGAAGCCAAACTATTTAACCTTCTCGTCAAAGCAAAGATTCCATCTGCAAGAAGCTTGTTTCAATCCATAGATTGATTTTTCAAGCTTGCACACTCTATTGGGGTATTTAGCATCGATAAAACCCTCTGGCTAACTCATATAAACATCCTCAAGCAACTTTCCATTAAGAAAAGCGGTTTTGACATCCATCTGCCAAATTTCATAGTCGTAAAATGCAATTATGGCTAACATAACCCTAATAGATTTAATCTTGGCCACCGATGCGAAGGTCTCATCATAGTCAACCCCTGGGGTTTGAGTAAAGCCCTTCGCAACCAGTCGATCCTTGAAGGTGTGCACCTTTCCATCCATTTCAGTCTTCTTTTTGAAGATCCATTTGCACCCAACTGTCTTACGACCTGGTAAATTGTCAACCAAGTTCCAAACTTGATTGCCATACATGCACTAGATCTCGCTGTCCATTGCCTCTTTCCATTTAGCAGACTTAGGGCCCGCCATGGCTTCCTTATAGTTAGAAGGCTCGTCCAAAATTACCAGTATACTATCACTGATAAACGTATCACCATCTGTAGTTATATGGAAACCATAAAACTATGGTGTAATTCTAACTCGAGTGGAACGTCTATGAGGTAATGACTCATCAATATGTTCAACATGAATTTCTTCCTCGGTTTGAGCGCTAGTGTTAGAGGTTCCTTCATCGTTTGGGTCTTGGATTTCTTCAAGATCAATTGCACTCCCACTGTCCTCTTTACATATGAGCTCTATCTCGTGAAAGACTCCACATCATGCTACGAATACCACATTCTCACTAGGTCTGTAGAACAAGTATCCAAAGGAATTTTTTGGATAACCGATGAAAATACATCACTCACTTCGAGGTTCAAGCTTGACGTGAGTCTCTCGTCTAACAAAAGATTCAAAACCCCATACCTTGATATGTGCCAACGAGGGAACCTTCCATGTCCACATCTCGTGAGGTGTTTTGGCAACCTTATTTGTTGGAACAAGATTAAGAATGTGGGGGGTAGTCTCTAAGGCATACCCCCAAAATGAGATTGGTAGTGAAGCTCAAATCATTATGGAACAAACCATGTCCAACAAGGTTCGATTACGCCTCTCAGCCACACCATTAAGTTGTGGTGTCCTAAGAGGTGTCAATTGTGAAACAATTCCAAATTCCTTGAGGTATTCGTGAAACTTGATACTAAGATACTCACCACCTCTATCAGATTTGAGCATCTTGATCTCCCTGCCCAATTGATTCTAGACTTCATATTTTAACTCTTTTAACTTTTCAAAGGTATTTGACTTATGCTTGATTAAGTAGATATATCCATATCTTTTATAGTCATAGGTAAAAGTCACATAAAATTGATTTTGCATCCCTTGTGCTGGATCTGAAGGGCCCACACACATCCGTGTGTATGGGATCCAACAATCGTCCACCTATTTCACAAGAGCCAGTGAAAGGTGATTTGGTCATCTTTCCAAGTAAACAAGATTCGCATGTATCATCTGACCTTAAGTCAAATTATTCCAACACTCCATCCTTTTGGAGTTGGGCAATGTGTTTCTTGTTGACATGTCCAAGACAACAATGCCACAAGCATTCTTTGTCTAAACCATTAGACAAATCAATTTGCAACACACTATTTCCTAAATTGTCACAACCATCGCAATTTCATGCATGTCATCACAAGGTAATGCTTCAAAATAAAATACACCATTATAATAAGCATTAATAGAACAATTCTCATTATCAAAACAATATCTAAAACCTTGTCTATACAAAACATGAAATGAAATAATATTTATTGTCATTTCTGACGAGTAGCAACAATTATTTAAATCTAAACACAACCCATTACTAAACATTAAAGAATAAAAGCCAATCTTGGTAACAGGTGACGATCTTCTATTGCTCATAATTAGGTTCATCTTCCCATGCTCCACATCTTCACTTTTTTTAGTCCCTACAAGTCAGAGAAAATGTGAAAACAACACCCTGTATCAAGAACCCAAGAATTTGAATGTGATGAGTTTTTAGACAGAATAGTGTAAATACCTGTCGAGGTTGGCTTAACCTTGCCATCATTTATGTCTTGCAAGTACTTGGGGCAGCTTCTCTTCCAATGCCCCTTATCATGGCAGTAAAAGCAAGTAGCCTCCTTCGGATCAGAGGCAGGGGTAGCTTCAGAACTAGATTTTCCTTTAGGGCCATTACTTGACAAACATGGTTGAAACTTTCCCTTCCAGTTTTGTTTTAAGGGAGCTTTCATCTTCTTCCCTTTCCCTTGCCCTATGGCCAAGACGGGAACAGCAGGAGGAAGAGTGGAGGCAATATTCCTTCCCTTCATTTAGGAATGTCAAAAAGTCATGCGGGACCCCGTTCCCATGGGGGGCCCATCCCATTTGGGGTATTTTTTAAAAAAAATCGGGGACGGGGGCGGGGGGCAAAGGTTAACCCCTGTTTTAATTTTGAGGGCGGGGGCGGGGGTAGGCAATTCTGTCCCGAAACCCCCATGGGGACCCCGTTAATGAATTTCACATATATTTACATATATTAATTATATAAATATAATAAACAATAACATGATTTTGAGCTTCCAAAATTCATCAAAAAACATGTTTTTATGTGTTTAGTATAATGTTTTTAAGATGCCATAACTTTTTTACTTTTAACATGTAAAATTCTGCTATGAATAATTATTTATTACCTAAAAAATAACTTATTTAGCCTAAATAACAAATTCTTTTAGCCCAAAAAAGGTAACCCAAAATCAATCGGAGTTGGGGGAACGGGAGTGGGGGCGGGGGTAATAAAGGGGATTTGGGGGCGAGGGCGGGGGTAGGAAGGCTGAACATTTCGGGGGTGGGGCGGGGATGGGGGAATGGGGAAATTTCGGGGGCGGGGGCGGAGGATGCACTCCCCAACCCATTTTTCCCCGTTGACATCGGCTTCATCCCACTCTCGGCGGTTCTCAACAAGCTTTGGAGTAGACTCAATATGGTTTCCTCCTTGTTCAGATTATAAGTCATAACAAACTGATTATAACAGCTAGGCAATGAGTTCAAGACTATGTCAATAGCTAATTCGTCATCGAAAATAACATTGAGCTTCAACAGACGTTCCATATAATGTTGCATGCATTGCAAGTGGGTCGTGACAGACTCTCCGTCCTTCATCTTGCTGGTTATGAGTGACTTGACTATTTCGTACCTTTCTTGATAGGCTCATTGATGGTACTTCTCCATCAAGTCCATGCACATCTGATAAGTCCAATAGTCCTCATAGAACCTTTGCAGTTCGGGAGTCATAGTAACCACCACAATGCATGCCACTTTGGAAGCATCATTGTAGTATCTCATATATTCAGCAATTTCTTCGGGAGTAGATTTAGTTTTATCAATCTTGTTCAGCTCCTTTTTAAGAATGTATTATTCCTTGTCCTCGAAGCGCAAGGCCATTCTGATGTTACGAATCCAATCATTAAAATTGGTACCATCAAAAGTGACCTTCGAGCAGATGCTCAAGAGTGAGAAGTGGTTGGAGGAACCGGAAGCATTATTTGAAGTTGTCATCTGAAAAAGATAAAGGATAAGATTTGACTAGATAATAAAATCCTTAATATAACACCCAAATGAAATATTAAAGCTAGGATCCAACTAAATAATTCATAATTCATAAAAGGGATGTCGTAATCAATTATAAATTATTTAAAGGTAGGTAATGACGATTTACCAATTTCACCATCACAAAAACGAAATTTAAACGCATTAAGTTTTAAATGAAATTCCTAGATCTTTTGAGATTCATTGAACTATTCAATGACATGTTTAATCTCGATTATGCCCTTTCCATTTGTGACATACCGAGGATCACAAACAAGGTGTAAATAACCATGCAAATTAGCTTGGTACTCTCGATGTCATTTATCACCTAATTAATGTGTCGATTAACTACACACGCTCCATTAATCAATGATAATTTACGAGCTACACATTTCCACCCTTTATTAGTCCATATTAGTGTGTCAGTTAACCGCACACGCTCCACTAACGACTTTTATAAAGTGCAATGTGCAATTTCATGGATTAGCATCAAATTTACATTTTCCTAAAGTAACTAAGATTGAGAATTTTATAAAAAAAACATTTAGTTAGTTTATATATTCCATTATACTTATTAACGAGAGTTTAGTATCCTATCAAACTCATTCGGCTAACGTCCCTCCACTAGTCAAGAAAGAGTGGATACCCAATGATGATCATTTTATAGGCCGTTTCCTTAAACTCCCTTATAGACCAGCTTCGTGAATGAGGCGTACTAACGTTAAGACTGACTTTTCTTATACATATATATATATATATATATATATATATATATATATATATATATATATATATATATATATATATATATTAACTTTTAAGGATGTATTTTTAAAAAATTTCAAAAATACTAGGTTAAAATTTTAATTATCAAATAAACAAATTAATTTTTTCTATATCAAAAAATTAACCCAATCGTGAATTCATGACAAGGATACAAATTATTGATTAAAATATCCAATTTTAAACAATTAAAATGAATTTAAGGTAATTATCCTAATCAATCCATGAGATAATTATCAAAACCGAAATGTTTTGGATCTGACAATGCAACTCATCGAGTTGGGCAAATACCACGTCGAGTTGCATGTTAGCTCGTTGAACTAGCATGTCAACTCGTCGAGTACAAAGACCAACTCGACGAGTTCGATGAAAAGAATGTCGATTTTGTTCCCTTCTCCTTTGAACAATTCACAATTGCATCAATTCAATAGAAAACTAATCCTAGGATCTGATACCACTGATGGGTTTTTAGTATAACAACAATGTGTGTGCATGCAAACCTAATGCTTTGGATCTAGGTTTTCTCTAATTGAACATGAAAACTTGAATACAAAAGGAGAAACCCTAGGAAGTAACTACAATTTTTGAAATCACCATAAAAATAGGGTTAGGTTACATACCTTGATTGTTATATTGTAATAATAAGGATTCCTTTGTAGATTTTGAAGCTTGAGAACTTATTGTCACAAGTATAACACTACTAACGGCTCACAAACACACAATGCAAGAGAATGATATGAGAGAGGAGGAAAGAGATCAATTTTAGGTTTTTTCTACTTGGAATCAATGGCCGGAAATCATAGGGTTTAGAACCCTTTATATAGTGCACCAATGATGTTTTTGATAACCCTAATCTGAATAAAATATCATTATCTTCAATATGGTAATTATCTATCTCCTTTAATTATCCATATTAAGATATTCTAAAAATTCTAGAATAATCTTATACATACACATCAATTTAATCCACCACCTTCCCTAGGAAGGTTCTGGACCCTTTTGCTCAACTATTGAACAATTGCACTTTTAGTCCTTGCACTTTCAATTTATTCCTTTAATCCCAAAATTAATTCCAAATTAATTTCTGATTAAATATACATTAATAATATGATTACTCATTAATATATTATTTCCATAACATATTAATAAATCATTTAGTCTAATTTATTAATAAAATTAATAAATTCTTCATCTTCTTCAATTAATCATCCTGTCTAGTTGCAAGTGTAAAGGCAACCCAAAAGGACCATGCCACTATCAGTTCAAGTATATAACAATTATAGTTATGGGCTTAGACACCTAATCCAACAAAAACCATCCCCAAAGTTGGTGCTTTACAGACATACATGTCCAATGAATGTCTTGAACCTGAATTAGGTCAAAATGGGGACTCATAACCTAATCTTTAGGCATGACATCAATACTTGATTATACCCCAGATCCAAACACTACTAACTCCTCTAGACCTGGAGATTCATAAAGTTACAAACTTTATGAGATCTACCCATTCCATCATTTAAATATAAGAAGCTAAAGGAACAAAACTCAAGATCTAACAACTTGGAATGATAACAATCGAGTCTTAAACACTTACAAAGGTCCAGAAGAGTGACAAGATGGAGAATGAGGACTTGTTTGCTTGATCTTTGCTTCCTTCCTCCTCATTCTTCCTTCTTAGCTTCAAAAAGCACCAAACTAGTTCTAAAAATGGAGGAATATGATTAGGGTTTCTTTCAGGGCCTGAGGGGCTGATGATGGACAAACCCTAGCCTCCTCATTCCTTTAAATAGGGAGCAAAAAACATGGAAGATTAGGTTTTTCATTGCAGCCGTCAACACGTCGTGTTCCAAGAGGCAACACGTCGTGTTGACCTTAATGAAAGCTGCGTTTTCTTATCCAGACATGTTGTGTAGGTTCCTCCAACACTGTGACATCCCCAATTTCACAGCCAAAAAAAGACCGATTTGTTTATGATTTATTCGAAAATCAGAGATTCCTTTTGAACAAATATGTTGTGGAATTTGTTCCCAAAAATATGATAAGTAGATTATCAAAGCATTTCAGAAGAGATGTATTTTCATTATATTAAAAACGTTGGGATGTCAGTGTCAATACAGTACATAAGCATAAACATAAATAGTAAAAGCCTTACAACATCTATTATTCCAATGGCCTATAATCCATTGATTTGTCATTAGATCATTATTCCTATGCTCTATTGTCACTAGCGGTAATACAAGAAACTGAGTGGGTCAGGCTTGGGAGCCTGGTGAGCAATTAGGATTTTCAACCCACAATAATTAAGTTTATTAATTTCATCAAATCAATCAACCCGATTACCTGTTCCTGTTAGCCTCACTTTCTGTCCCTAAAACATTTAAATTAAGGGACCTAACCTAAGGATTTTCATCAGGATGGATAACACAGCATAGGGAATTCCTTAGTAGTATATTTCAAAAAGGAAACCATAAGGGGGATGGAGTACACCTGGTGAAAACATAGTTCAAAAACACCTACAGGTTGTGAGCCTGCCAGCGTTCCACTAGGCTGTTTAGAATAGCCCGTGGTCGTTATCTATACTCCGCTAAATGACTGACTCAGCTTAAACATCGAGGCCTCTCATCATTTATTTCATCATCTATATCATCTACCCATCTTTACCCATCATAATTATAGGTATAAAACACATATATACAGTTTAAATCAAATAAAACATGTATATTTTGTTCATCAAGCAAAGATATCAAGAACACGGATAATATGCACACATGGCACGTAATTTATATTCAATACTTCATATCTATGTGTAAGATGAAAGTAATTATGTACTCACTTGTTAAAGTGATGATCACAATTCGGGAAGCACTTTGCTTGTAACAATTTTATTTTCCTTCAACGAAACCTAGTATCATTATCACGAGATTTTAGTCTAATATTTATTACAACTAATTATTTGTCTAGATTTATCATTAACTCAAGGTCTACGAGCAATATTTTTTTTCTTGTATTATGTAAGTGTTAAACAATACTTTTCAACTACTATGTACAAACAGCGGTCAGACATGAAACACCGAAAGGCGAGACCATTTTGGCATTAAAACGGTTCTAAAATCCAACAACCCTATGCAGCCCTTCAAACCGGATTCCTCGTACTGTGAACAGTTAAAAGATATTATAATAACACTACTTATAATTTATAATACTTAAGGCATGTATTTTTTATAGGTTCGTAATAACGATAATCAACTTAAACATAAGTTATACTTAATGTACGGTAAGCATAACTCATTTACTGGTGGTTTTGCGAGAAACTGAGTTTTGCACGGGCAGAACTTCGTCGCTGAATCATTCTAAAGAGATTCTTGTAGCGCTTCAGCGCTCACCATGCCATACTAAAACTACAGAAAGAGAATTTAAATCACGAGGAACCGAAATGCTCGGGGGATAAGAAGAGAAAGACTCTTGAAACAAAAGAATGGTGCAAGAAATATAAGAGCCTAGAACCTCTTATTTATAGTAATTGAATTTTCAAAAACCACCCTCTATAGTTACTTAAATGACCTTATAGTTATTTAAATAACTAAAAACCCCTTTATACTACTATTCTAAAGAGATTTAATGATATTTGTACTAAACTAATGTCGAAAGTACTCAACACTAGTATTATAACGACCGTATCGTCGATACATTTCTAATGATATATATATATATATATATATATATATATATATATATATATATATATATATATATATATGATTTATACTTTATTTTAATACATAAATATGATATTATAAATTATAACTCGTTCATACAAACTTCGTTTTTGACGTTCTTTATATCCATCCGTAGCTATCGACAAGATCTACAACTTTCGTTTAGACTCCGTCGGCTAATTTTGACTTTATTTTCCGTCCATATTTTTATAAAATTAAATAATTTTGCTAAAATCATAACTCTTTCATACGGACTCCGTTTTTGGCATTCTGTTTCTCAAAATTCTTAATTTAAAGAGTACTATGATTTTCTTTTTGGTGGATTTAGCTAAAAGTCAACCATTCTCTTCGAGCATTTTACGTCATACATTCATTGTACGCGACTAACTTTTATATCTTATAAAAATCATATCTAATTCATAGGGCGTCAGATTTCTACGAAATTTATATTTTCGGGATCAGGAAGACGTGTACTTTCTATATATATATATATATATATATATATATATATATATATATATATATATATATATATGTTTTGCCGCACTTATCTTTACGATTTATGGACAATCCGACTGATTTTCCTATTTTATTATACTATAATAATCATGAAACACATAATATTCATATAATCTTCTTTATTAAGTCAAATAGTTTACACTTGTTCACCCTAGCTACTACATCATAATATTAAGGCTTAGCCTAGAAACGCAGGCGTTACAAACGTGTCGTGTCCACTCCACAAAATGGGATTTATTCTCAAGAATTTTTCCTCAAGATTATGGGTGTTACAATTGTCCCCGACTTAAATTAGATTTCATCATCGAAATCATTCATTACCGTCGCAGGCATGCCAGACATCCTGAAGAACGCAACCACATCCCTGACCTTCCCAAGGCTACCAAACCCAACCTTAGCAGAACTCTCCATACTTGATGATGAACAAATCCTTAATCCCTTGAAGAAAACCACCCTACCTTACCCGAAACCTGAAATATTAAGTCTCAAATTGGTCTGGCTCCTTGACAGACCGCTTATACAGAATCCCTACCATGCCGAAACCTCATTGAATTCCAGACTAAGCAAAATGCTTCCAACCCTTGATTATCTTGATGCCTCCATTGGGAACAAAAACACTACCATTTATTGTTGTAGAACACTTATACTTGACAGAAGGATCAGATAAATCCTTTGAGTAGAAGATTCGTCCCTGCAACGGTTAGATTCAGACGAGAGCTACGCAACAGGGTCAAACCAATTACTCTAAGATTATTTAATCCAATCTGCAAGTGACTTTACATGTTCCTAGAATATCAAGTGACTCCACACACGGATCCCAAAACACCAATACCACCTGACTCATTTGGTTGCCCCTTAGCTGCTTTCCAATAGTAGCCAAGACCTTCCTAGTCCCAACTTGTCTGCCTACTCACTGAAACACCAGATTCCCGCTCGGTTGCTGAGTCAAAAGAAACACACAGCCGAATGAAAGCCACTTCTGGAACCAATTACCATAGCTATCTTTCCACTCATGGCTCCAAAAATCTTTCTGATCTAAGTGATCATAATAGCCTGATCCTACTAGCGCCACCAAATTCCATGCAAAGAGTGAAAGCTACACGACCCACTATAGTCTTGTATCACAATCGGTCTCCAACAACCTACATTCTCCTATTTCCATGAATGTTGTGGCCTTCCCATAATTTCACAATCCGACCAACTTTGGTCTAATCCAACCGTAGAAATCCATAACCAATCCTAGATTTTCCACGCCCTCACCATTACACAGGGAACGGTGAATGCTACGGGCCACCCTGTAGTCTTACAACACTCCCACATTAACCGCCAACTAGTAAATGCTACAGGTCACCCACAGTCTTACAACACTCCTACACTAACTACCAACCTAGTAAATACTACAGGCCACCCCACAGTCTTACAGCACTCCTACACTAACTACCAACCTAGTGAATGCTACGGGGCACCCCGCAGTCTTACAACACTCCTATTTTGCCATGGCCACCGCCCAAGATTTTACCACTCATCTATCAATCCATACATACACATCCGGAGTCAAACATGCACCCAACCAAGCGCCTAAGAAGGGCTAGAGTCATGCCTGGAACCCCAACCTGGGTCCACCAAATGTCTGCTATCCAACAACAAGAAGGAGCTAACCAACTTTTGGGGAGTTTCCTGATCTCCCAACTCACACAATCCTCAATCCAAACGATTACCTGAATCGTCTTTCCTCCCAATGGGAGTGTGAAACTCATCCTGGTTTCACGACCGATTCGGCTTCCAGAAATATGAACAATTCTCCCCCACTTGAATTCGTCAAAGCTCTCCCAGCATACAAAGTTTGAAGGATTCCCAATCCATTTACCCCTTATGATTGAACCACTAACAACATGTGCTAACCAATTCTAGTGTTCCATTACTAGCGAAAGCCAAAGACCACACAACTCTTGAAGACCATATGGACACTCCCCAAAATCTTAGTAAATCCGACAATCTTGAATGCTTCTGATGGTACACCCACAAATCCCGAAATACTACATGCCGGTGAGAAAACCAAGACCCTAGCGATATATTATATTCCTGACACCCCCAGTGGATAGCCAAGCTCAAGCGACTTCCATCATCATCTTCTTACTACCGCTCCTTCCCTAGCAGCAGTAGTGATTCAACCCGAAAGTTGTTCCTCATAAGATTGCCAACCCCACCAGATCGAATGCTAAAACCTATGAACCCTGACTTTACTAGAAAACAACCCGCTGACCTTGACCATAGATCTTCCAAATGATACCCTTGAACCGATCCCGACAAAGAACCGGAACAACCACCGAACTCAGTGAACCCCGCTCCACAAGATACAACCCCTTATTGACCCATTAATGATTCGTGGCATGCAAATGGTATATAACAATTCTTGATGATACAACTCATACAATAGCAGAGAATTACACCAACGATAACGCTTACCCAAACCGATACAAAATTGCAAAGCAATATTAATTCTGATAAACAAGAAGAAAGAAAAAAGATAACATACCCACAATATCGTCTGAAGAAACCCTGAATCCCTCTTCATGCTGAAGTACTTGCGATGAAACATGAGCTTCCCCAACCACTAAATGGGGGAAATTCACCCTACTATGACAAGGATGATAACAACGATGGCACAACTCTACCTCCAATGTGCATTCTTAGCAGAGGTTACCCTTCCATCCGTACCTACCACACTTAGACTTGCTGCGAACATCCTCCTGTGCCTCTTCATCGTTCATGCAACCACTATGACCCTCCTGATACTAGCTATGGTAACTTCCAATTGCTCATATCACCAAGCCAGACCATAAGTAAACTTCCTCTTCCCAAGTTGCCTATCCAAACCAATCTCCTACTCCATGGTTACCCTAACCATCCCATCAACCGTCTGAGCAACCGAGGTCCAACCCTCGAAACTGGAAACCAGTCTGCCAATGACATGCCCAATGATGTCGGGTAACTCCTCGCAAAGGGCTCGTGAAACCTCCACGACAATCTAATCATGTGGTCGAATCTCCTGAAGATATGGTGCATAACCCACCTCTGATCCCAAATGACAAGAGCTATCAGTAGGATCCTCCTTCCTGAAGGATCCTATGGATCCACAAGCTTTGGGCTCCAAATGAGCCCCCAACTGCCCCGCTATGATATCAACCTGAAAGACCCCGAGACGACTATCCAATAGCTCCAAAATCCAATCCTTGACTGAACCAAAGATCACAGGAGTCCATTCCATAATGTCGTAGGTAATCTTTGATGAGATGAACTCCCACATCTACTCGCTAATCGGCTCAGTACCTGCACCTCAGCCAGAACCAGAACCTGAATCTCCTCCCTAAGTGCTCATCACTAAACTGAAATACAATATGCAAATGATCAGAACGTACCCAAGAATCCTCCTCCTACAAGCTTCCTAGATTATCCAAGACTCTCCCCGATTCGAGTATTGATCCTATGCTTTCACTAGTATGGGCCCAATACTACCTTCGCTAAACAATGCAACTAAACCAACTAAAGCACTTCATAGGCTCTCCTAGGTTCCTGACCTCACCCTGTCCTCAGGTGCTGAAAGACTCCCACCAATGTCAACTAACTACCTCGTGAATATAGTAACATAATACAGAGATCAGATAATCATTTGAGTAAAAGATTCAACCCTAGAACAGCTAGACTCAAATGAGAGTTGCACAATAGGGTCAAGTCCATCACTCTGAGATTATTTAACATGTGCCACATGTGACGTAACATATTCACTTAGTAGCTGATCCACATCACTAAGAGTCCCACAAAGCAAGCAACATTCAGGCAACTGTAAAATCTAACTAGCCTACAGTGAGTCCCACAAAGTACAAAGCAAGCAGCATTCAGGCAACTGGAAAATCTAACCATCATACATTACTCAAGCCATTCTATCCACTTATCATAAAACCATACTAGCATGTAATTCTAAAAGCTCATATAATCAGACATATATCATAACACCCTGAGCATATACGTAGCCCTAATATAGCATGAAATTCTTATAATCATATCATATATCATAATAAACATGTATTTGTATTATGGGAACCACTTACTTGAGCTCGGCCGATTACACGCATCACACCCTGTTCTTTGATTAGAAACCCTTTTTAATAAAACATTTATTTTATGAAAACTTTCACCAAACCCTCTGTTTGAGCCCATGCATACCCAAGAGTATGCTCAAATCCTTCAAACTAAGGCTTTAATACCAACTTGAAACACTCCAAAATATGTGGTAAAAAGTTCGTTTTTAAAACAACCAAAACACCCATTTAGCATTACTAAATTACTTAAAGGTATTCCATATTAAAAATAGTTATCAGAGTAAAATCCCAAAATCTCAAGGTTGCGGAAAATATGGGTGTATGCGCTGCGATCAAGCCAGACACTTCCCTTTCGAACCAGAAGTACCTGAAACCATAAACAAAAATTGTAAGCACAAAGCTTAGTGAGTTCCCCCAAATACCACATACCATACATATCCTACGAGTTATACAAATCATAAATATCCAACATTCAATAGAAGGTGCTATGTTCCACACATAGTCTTGCCATTATGCCACGAGCCTAATCATGGTCTTCCTTGCCAGGCCGAGGAAAAAAACCCTAGGTCTTACAAACAAGTGCCAGGCGCCACCTCCTGGTCTTCCATGCAAGCATCACAAAGACAACCAACATACAATCTACAACTACTTATCTACTTAGTTGTCAGAGTCTAAACTCTAGTCTTGCATATAGAATTGCCAGGTGCCACCCACTGGTCTTTCATACAAATGCCAAGGGCCGCCCCCTGGTCTTCCTACAATACATAAACCAATAGGGTCGACATTGTTGTCTTCAACCCATAGAATAATAAGGAGACTCACCTCGCACTACTGAGTCACACTAATAATCCCTAACAGTTGGTCTGCCAATCCCCCGAAATATCAATATCAAATAACATCCAATTAACAATTGGAATCGAATCTATACCCTTCAATCCATACTTAGGGCAAAAAGACCATTTGATCCCATATCTAGCTTGGTCCAAGACTAAGGCCCAAAATATCCCATGTTCAACCCTGACCAAAATTTTGGTCAAAGTCAAAGTCAACAGTCCATGTTGACCAAACACGTTGTGTTGCCTCTTGGACACGTCGCGTTCCGCCAACATCCAGTCAGTCGGGAAAAATCTTGATCACATTCCGTGTTGCCCCTTGAACACGCCGTGTTCACCAAATATTCAACAACTTAATACATTAAGTTGTTTTCTCCGATTCCAAGAGCTCCAAAGCTCAGATCTAGTCCATAACATGGTCCACAAGGATAAAGTTTCCAACTTTATCCATTGTGACTACCCAAAAAGGTTCAAACTAAATCCATAAAGCTTAATAATGCAAGTGCTTAACCAAAAAGCATTTAATCCTCCAAGTCTGAAGTCCATCCTTTCCAGAAGTTGTTCAAACACCAAAACCATCCCCAAAGTTGGTGTTGTACAGGCATACATGTCCAATGCATGTCATGAACCCGAATTAGCTCAAAATGGGAACCCATAACCTAATCTCTATGCATGACATAAAAACTTGATTATACTCCAGATCCAAAACACTACTAACTCCTCTTGACCTAAAGATTCATAAAGTTGCCAACTTTATGAGATCTACCCATTCCATCATTCAAATATAAGAAGCTAATGGAACAAAACTCAAGATCTAACAACTTGGAATGATAAAAATCGAGTCTTGAACAATTAAAAAGGTCTAGAAGAGTGACAAGGTGGAGAATGGGTACTTTCTTGCTTGATCTTTGCTTCCTTCCTCCTCCTTCTGTTGGAATAGTGTCTAAGGCTGCAACTATATTAGGCAAGTATTTGACCCGGTTGTGCATGGTCCTTTTGGGTTGCCTTCACCATAGCAACTTGATAGGATGATTTATTAAGAGAGAGTAATTATTATTAGTATATTATGAGAATATTATAAAGAATAATATATTGTTATTTGATTAATATAAGTCATAAAATTAATTGGAATTAATTTGGTGACTTAAAGAGATTAATTAAATAAGAGGGTATAAACTGTCAATTGTTTGATAGTTAAACTTTAGACTGTAAATCCATATAGATATGGATTGGACGTATTCTAGAAGCTAAAGGATAGCTCAAATCGTCCAAGAGTTATCTAAGGAATGGATTTGGATAGCCTTAAGAGAAGATTATCCAATTAGGGTTTAGGTTGTAACCCTTAAGGAGTCTACAAGTATAAATAGACCCTATGGCATAAGGAAATCGGTACTTCATCTAAAGTATAGAAACCCTGGATGATTTCCTCCCTTCTCCTCTCTCCCAAATCATCCTCCTTGCTATTTGGTGTTTGTAAGCCATTAGAGGAGTGACAATTGTGACTCTAGAAGCTCCAAGACAACAAGATCAACAAGGAATTCAAAGGTATGATTCTAGATCTGTTTCAACATTGTTCTTATTCCTAAATAGTCATTAGAAGTCTTGGATTCAAAGCATGTTTAATTAGAAAGCCTAGATCCAAGCATTAGGGTTTTGCATGCGCACATAGGAAAGTTCTTATGGCTAAAACCCATCAGTGGTATCATAGCCTAGCTTGGTTTTCATTAAATTGTTGCTTAATTGTCTGAAATTAAACTGCAAAATTCGTTTTTTGTGTTTCTGAGTCATGGACTCGGCGAATTCCATAGTGGACTCGGCGAGTCACTTGGTGCACTCGGCGAGTCCAAGCGTCAGGAATGGCCAGATTCGGGATTTCTTCATGATTATCTTATGGAAACTTACCTTAATCATATTAGATCAACCCTAATCTGATTTTTTGATATATATGACTATTATCTTGATCTAATTAAAGATATTTATCAACTAATAAAATATTTAATTTCCTTATATGATAATTAATTAATTATTTTGATTATTTTGGTAATTATCTTGAAAGAAATCTTGAATAAATCAAATATAGATAATTAGGAAATTAATTGTTAATTGAAATTATTTGTTATTTGATCCTCCATGTTTTAAATGTTTAAAACTTGTCCTCAAGTTTTGAAATTTATATTTTGTGATTAAAAGTTTTAATTTAGACAATTTAAATTTCAAACCCTAGATTTTAAAATGTTTAAAATACAACCCTATACTAATATAATATTACAAGATTTATATATATATATATATATATATATATATATATATATATATATATGTATAACTAAAATGCTAGTCTTACCGTTAGTAGGCCTCATTCACGAAGCCGATCTATAAGGTGGGTATAAGGTTGCAGCCTATAAAATGGCGCTTAATGGGTGTACACTCACACCCACCACTTGCTTGATCGGTGGAGGGTCGTTAGCCGAACGGGTAGGATAGGGCAACCTCATCCTCTCATTAAAAGTATAATAAGTAATACAAAGTAACTACACATATTTTAAAATTTCCCAATCTTAGTTACTTTAGGAAAAGTGAATTGATGCAATCCTATGAAATTACACTATGCACCCTTGCTAAGAAGTTAGTGGAGCGTGTGTGGTTTACCGGCATACTAATTGGTTCTAAGCAAAGGTGGCAAAGGGTGATTCATTGTTTATCATAGTTCGATGGAGCGTGTGTGGTTTACCGGCACATCGAATAGATGATCGTTACAATGAAGGCACCATGTGAATTTGCATGGTAATTCACACCCGCTTTGTGATCCTCGGTATCCCAGTCACAAACGAGAGGGGCATATCGAGATTTAAACATGCCATTGAATAGTTTCAATGAATCTCATCCGTATCTAGGAATTCTCAATACATTTAGGACTAATAGTTAGGTTTTATGGTGGAGAATTAGTGAATCGTCATTCACTTACCTTCAATTTATTTGCATGTTAGATTACGGCATCCCTTTTCTAATATGTAAATATTGTTGTTGGATCCTAGCCCTAATTTTTCTTATTGGGTGATAATTAGGGATTCATATTCTAATCTATCTTTGTCCTTTCTATTTGTAGATGTCGAACGCAAACAACGCTGCTGCTAGTTCTTTCACGTTGATGAGCCTTTGCCAAAAGGTCACCTTCGACGGAACGAACTTTAGTGAATGGATAAGATACATTCGCACCATTGCTCGCTATGAGGATAAGGAGTATGTCCTCGATGAGAAGCTCGAGAAGATTAACCCTGAAATCGCTACTCCGGCTGAAATTACCGCTTTTGAAACTCATGAGCGAGATGCAACGAAGGTACATTGCATCATGATAGCCACCATGAACTCCGAATTCCAAAAGTCCTACGAGGACATGTACCCGTACGAGATGCATCAAGACTTATTGGAGAGATACCACCAAAATGCAAGACAAGAGCGTTATGAGATTTTCACTTACATGATTTCCGCTAAGATGGGTCATGGAGAGTCTCTTACTGTGCACCTGCAAAAGATGCAAAGGTATGTTGACCGCCTTCGCAAGTTAAATGTTGACTTTGGGGAAGACTTGGCGATCGACATGGTGCTTCACTCTTTACCTCCGATGTATAATCAATTTAGGATGACCTACCACATGACAAAGAGGAGGTCACCCTAAGCAAACTCCAAGGTCTCTTGAGGGTCGCTGAGAGCAACTTCAAAGACAAGTCTGTTGCACCAACTCCCAATCCACCCGCTGCTCCTGTCATGGCTATTGGTCAAGGAAAGGGAAAGAAGAGGAAGGCTTCGTCTAAGAACTATCGCAAGGTTAAAGCCTGAGATGGTGCCTCTTCTAGTGGGACCAAAGTTGATCCCGCTAAGCCCTGCCCTAACCCGAAGGAGGCAGAGTGCCACCACTGCCACAAGATTGGACATTGGAAGAGAAGCTGCCCAGAGTACCTGCAAGCCATCAAGGAAGGAAAGATCAAGCCATCTTTCGCAGGTATATATACAATTAAATCTAACAATTCTAATCATGTTATTTCTTGGGTTCTTGATACCGGTTGTGGTTACCATATTTATTCTAATGTGCAGGGACTAAGAAGAAGTAGGGATGTGGAGCAAGGAAGAATCAATCTAATCATGGGGAACAGAAGATCGTCGCCTGTGACCAAGATTGGAGTGTATTCTTTAGTGCTTAGGAATAATTTATGTTTAGATTTGAACAATTGTTGCTATTCGCCAGAAATGGCTAGAAACATCATTTCATTTCATGGTTTATATAGACAAGGTTTTAGATTTTCTTTTAATAATGAGAATGGTTATATTTTGGCTTATCTAAATGGTGTCTTTTACTTTGAAGCTATACCATGTAATGGAATTTATGAAACTGTTATGATTGTTGATAACTTAGGAAATGATGTTTTGAACATAGATTCTTCCACTAGTATGGATACAGCATCCTTGTGGCATTGTCGTCTTGGACATGTCAACAAGAAACGCATAGCCTAACTCCAAAAGGATAAAGTGTTGGAGTCATTCGACCTTAGGGAAGATGACACATGCGAGTCTTGTTTACTTGGAAAGATGACTAAGTCACCCTTCACGAGTATGTGTGAAAGGGGTGAGGGTCTATTGGACTTAATACATATCGATGTATGTGGACCGTTTAGATCAACCACGAAGGATGGGAACCGCTTCTACGTGACTTTTACCGATGATTATAGTAGATATGGGTATATCTATTTAATCAAGCAAAAGTCAGAAACCTTTGAAAAGTTCAAAGAGTTCAAGAATGAAGTGGAGAATCAATTGGGCAGGAAAATTGTAACAGCCCAGATTTCTAGGTATCTTTTATTCATATATTTTTGGTGTTTTGTGAGGGGACTCGGCGAGTTGGAGCTCAAACTCGCCGAGTAGGATCGTGGTTCTGGACGCGGGTTCGCGCCTAGACTCGGCGAGTCCAAGGAATGGACTCGGCGAGTCCGTGCTGTTTAATGAAACCCTAATTTCCCGGTACTAAACCCTATTTAAAGGACCTTATGGCCCTTCATTGCGGCTACCTTGACCTTGAGAGCACCTAATCAGCTGAGGGTTCTTGTGAGTAAGAAAAGAGGCCATTATTCACCAATTTTGTGTGTATTTGCAAGAAAGGAAGGGGAAAATCAAGCTAGGAGAGTTGGGGAGCTTGGATCTACTTCCATTTCGTCAGAGGAAGCTTCTTGAGGTATCATTCAGAGCTTATTCTTGTATTCTTGTTGATATGGTCAAATCTAGGGTTTCTCCATGCCTTGTTTGCCTTGTATTTGGAGTGTGAGAGGTCCCATGGGGATATGGTACCTAGATCTGGACCTTAGTAGGTCCAGAGAGTCCCAAATGCCATGCTTTATGACCTTCCTTTTGGGTTGGAGACTTAGGTTGCCATTTTAGAGGTCATTTCTTCAAAAGAAGCCTTGTAGGCGTTGCATGGTAGCCAAGACTGTGACTTTACGTGATGAATGTGCTTAGGAGGGCCAGATCTATGAGTTGATGGAGCGGATCTGACCTCAGAAGCAAGATTGAGTTGATGCATGGCATGGACTCGCCGAGTCTGAAGAACAGACTCGGCGAGTAGCATGAAGATTGTCCTTGACCACTCAGCGAGTGGTCTTGCCGAGTTAAGGGTTGACTCAGTGAGTCGGGCAGAGTTAGAGAGGGTTGACAGGTGGACTGAGTCGAGCTGGAACTCGCCGAGTTGTTCTTGAGACTCGGCGAGTTGAGTCGTGGTGGCCCCGCGATTCATGCCAGGTGGGACTCGTCGAGTTGGGGGTGTACTCGACGTGTCAGGGGAGGATCCTAGAGAGTCAGTGAACACGTATAGACTCGCCGAGTCGCCCTAGTGCACTCGCCGAGTCCGGTCAAAGTTGACCGTTGACTGTTGACCAGAGTTAACCAGTGTTGACTTGATAGGGGTAGTCAACCTTAGTGGTAAAAGTGTTAATTAGAGATATATGATGTTATTGGAGGATTATAGCTCGGAGGATCGAGCACGAGTGATTTCCAGGATTCGCGAGTTATCGAGATATACGAGGTGAGTCTTCTCACTATACTTTACCTTGAGTAGGTAATCAGAGTTATGTGATAGAGTATTTGTATGCTAGATGTCTGTTATGTGTTGTGCTGCATTATTTCTATGTGATTTATGATGTGCATGTTTATAGAGTTGGAACCGGAAGGTTCCCAGAGTTAGAACCAGTGGGTTCACAGAGCAGGGTCTACGGACCCACTGAGTTATAGCCTCGAGTGGCTAATATGTGTTATGTGTGGTATTTTGGGGATCTCACTAAGCTTTGTGCTTACAGTGTTAGTGTTGTTTGTTTCAGGTACTAGTGATGAACGTGGGAAGGCGCCGGCTTGATCTGTACACACGCATGGGATTTTTATGATATGTGATCTTGGGATTTTGTATGATATGGATTGGAGTTTCAAACTTGATGTTTTATGAAAATTAAATGAAAATGTTTTTATATTATGCGAAAAATTATTTTGAAACTCACGGTGTTACAAAAATCAAGATGCTTCGATCCGGTCGAGGAGGAGAGTACCTAAGTCTTGAATTCCACGATTATCTCAAGGAGTGTGGAATAGTTTCACAATTGACGCCTCCTAGGACACCGCAGTTGAATGGTGTTGCAGAAAGGCGTAATCGAACCCTATTGGATATGGTTCGCTCTATGATGAGTCGTGCTTCACTACCTATCTCTTTTTGGGGGTATGCCTTAGAGACTGCCGCCCATATCCTTAACCGAGTCCCTACTAAGAAGGTTGCCAAAACACCTCACGAGATGTGGACAGGGAAAGCTCCCTCGTTGGCACATATCAAGGTTTGGGGTTGCGAGGCTTTCGTAAGACGAGATACTCACGACAAGCTCGAACCTCAAAGTGAGCGATGTATTTTCATCGGCTACCCGCAGACATCCTTTGGATATCTCTTCTATAGACCGAAGGACAATGTTGTCTTCGTTGCGAGGAGAGGAGTTTTCCGAGAGCGAGAACTCATAGGCCAAGGAGACAGTGGGAGGCAAATCGAGCTTGAAGAGATTCAAGAGTCGATAGATGAAGGAACCTCTACCGCTGGCACTCAACTCGAGGAGGAAACTCCGGTTGAACCGATTGACGAGTCCTTACCTCATAGACGTTCCGATAGAGTTAGAGTTCTACCCCAGTTTTATGGTTTTCATATTACTACCAAAGGGGACACGTATATTAGTGACGGTACACTAATAAACCTTGATGAACCTAATAGCTATAAGGAAGCCATGGCAGGCCCGGAGTCTGCAAAATGGAAAGAGGCAATGGATAGCGAGATCCAATCCATGTATGATAACCAAGTTTGGAATTTGGTTGATTATGTGCCCGGACGTAAGACCGTTGGGTGCAAATGGATCTTTAAGAAGAAGACTGACGTGGATGGGAACGTACACACATATATAGCGTGATTGGTTGCGAAGGGCTTTACTCAAACTCCCGGAGTTGAATATGATGAGACCTTCTCACCAGTTGCGAAGATAAAATCTATTAGAGTGATGCTAGCAATTGCCGCATTTCATGATTATGAGATTTGGCAAATGGATGTCAAGACCGCTTTCCTTAACGGAAAGTTGGTTGAGGATGTTTACATGGCTCAGCCAGAGGGGTTTGTGGATCCGAAGCATCCGAATAGAGTGTGTAAGCTTGAGAAGTCCATTTATGGACTTAAGCAAGCGTCTCGCAGATGGAATCTTTGCTTCGTTGAGAAAGTCAAAGAGTTTGGATTTGTACGAAGCGAAGATGAATCATGTGTATATGTCAAAGCCAGTGGGAGTCTAGTAAGCTTCCTCGTTCTATATGTCGATGACATATTACTCATAGGAAACGACATCCCGACTCTGCAGGAGGTTAAGTCCTGGCTCAGGAAGTGCTTCGCTATGAAGGACCTCGGAGAGGCTTCTTGCATTTTGGGAATAAGGATAGTAAGAGAAAGAAGTAAGAGACTAATTGGACTTAGTCAGAACACTTACTTAGAGAAGGTACTAAAACGTTTTAGTATGGAAAACTCGAAGAAGGGAGAATTACCGATACAAAGTAATTCCAAGTTGAGTAAGACTCAAAGTCTGAGTACCGAAGCTGAAATAGCAGAAATGAGTCGAGTACCATACGCTTCCACAGTTGGCTCAATCATGTACGCTATGACTTGTACTCGCCCTGATGTAGCCTTCGCTTTGAGCATGGTTAGTAGATATCAAGGGAACCCTGGCAGAGCCCATTGGATTGCGGTGAAGAATATCCTTAAGTACCTTCGGAGGACGAAGGAATGGTTCTTAGTCCTCGGAGGGAGTGATGACTTGAAGGTGCGAGGGTATAGTGACGCCAGCTTTCAGACCGACAGGGACAACTAACGTTCGCAGTCGGGCTGGGTCTTTACCCTAAATGGAGGAGCAGTCACATGGAAAAGTTCCAAGCAGGAAACCGTAGCTGATTCAACATGCGAATCAGAGTACATTGCAGCGAGCGAAGCGTCGAAGGAGGCAATATGGCTGAAGAACTTCATCGGTGATCTTGGAGTTGTACCTGCCATAAAGGAGCCCATGGAGATTTTCTGTGATAACGAAGGAGTGGTTGCCTTGACCAAGGAACCGAGGGATCATGGTAGATCACAACATATCGACAGAAAGTATCACTTCATTAAACATCATGTAGAAGAAGGACAACTCGTAGTAAAGAGGATATCATCAGAAGATAACCCAGCAGATCCGCTTACGAAGGGACTGAGTAGGGTTAAGCACTTGCAGCATGCTAGGAGTATTGGGCTGAAGGATGATATTAGCACAGATTAGATAGTATTAGAAACGTGTAATAGATAAATGTAATTAACATTTCATGATTAAATAAAGGAGTTTTATTTATGAGTAATGTTACTATCTTATGTTAATTGTTTAGCTATTGTTTCACTTTGCATGTTTTGACTTCCAAAATAATTGAGTTTATTAGGAATAATAGAATTGTTCAAAATTGTCCACAATCGTTCATATGTTGGAAGTAGATATGAATGAAGATTGTCATGAATTGGTGTGTAGATTGTCTAAATGGTGTTAGACATAGCAAAGGGTTGCTGCAACGTTCATGAGTGCTTATGAACTAGTTTTGAGCATTGGAACAAACCCGCGCTTGCTGGAATCACCTTATGGAATATGATATAAAAGGGTGATCGCAAGACGATAATATCATATAGTCTTAAAACCTAGATATATGGTTTGTTATTTGTTAATTGATTGTACATTGATAATGCGAAAACGCATCAGTAACTCGGTGTTATAAAACGCATTGTTGTGTATAGTTGGTTAATGAATAAGTAAATGCATATAAGTCGAAGTTTATCCGTAACTTTTATCTACGAAGGTAAAAGCGATATCTCGACCACTCGATGATTTGATTTGACTTATGTGCCGGGCTCAGTCAGAACTGAATTGATGTGTTCGATTAAGTTCTATGTCGAATAAATCAGAGATCGAGAAACCTAAATGGTTGACTAACCATTCCATAGGATTGTCAGCATGATATCTAACAGAGGACTGTACGATCCCTTATCTAAAGGACAAGACTGATTAGATCAGAGTTTGACAGCGCCTTTGAGAGCTACGATTGCAAACCGAATTGTATTTGTGCATATAGTTACTAGACTTATCCAAGTGGGAGACTGTTGGAATAGTGTCTAAGGCTGCAACTATATAAGGCAAGTATTTGACCCGGTTGTGCATGGTCCTTTTGGGTTGCCTTCACCATAGCAACTTGATAGGATGATTTATTAAGAGAGAGTAATTATTATTAGTATATTATGAGAATAATATAAAGAATAATATATTGTTATTTGATTAATATAAGTCATAGAATTAATTGGAATTAATTTGGTGACTTAAAGAGATTAATTAAATAAGAGGGTATAAACTGTCAATTGTTTGATAGTTAAACTTTAGACTGTAAATCCATATAGATATGGATTGGACGGATTCTAGAAGCTAAAGGATAGCTCAAATCGTCCAAGAGTTATCTAAGGAATGGATTTGGATATCCTTAAGAGAAGATTATCCAATTAGGGTTTAGGTTGTAACCCTTAAGGAGTCTACAAGTATAAATAGACCCTATCGCATAAGGAAATCTGTACTTCATCTAAAGTATAGAAACCCTGGCCGATTTCCTCCCCTCTCCTCTCTCCCAAATCATCCTCCTTGCTATTTGGTGTTTGTAAGCCATTAGAGGAGTGACAATTGTGACTCTAGAAGCTCCAAGACAACAAGATCAACATGGAATTCAAAGGTATGATTCTAGATCTGTTTTAACATTGTTCTTATTCCTAAATAGTCATTAGAAGTCTTGGATTCAAAGCATGTTTAATTAGAAAGCCTAGATCCAAGCATTAGGGTTTTGCATGCGCACATAGGAAAGTTCTTATGGCTAAAACCCATCACCTTCTTCCTTCTTAGCTACAAAAAGCACCAGACTAGTTCTCGAAATGGAGGAAGATGATTAGGGTTTCTTTCAGGGCTTGAGGGGCTGATGATGGACAAACCCTAGCCTCCTTATTCCTTTAAATAGGGAGCAAAAACCCGGAAGATTAGGGTTTTCATTCCAGCTGTCAACATGTTGTGTTCCAAGAGGCAACACGTCGTGTTAACCTTAATGAAAGTCACGTTTTCTTATCCAGACACGTCGTGTTGGTTCCTCCAACACACCGTGTCCACTCCACCAAATCATATTTATTCCCAACAATCGTTCCTTAAGATTCCAGGTGTTGCATTATGAAAACTATTTTCTTTGTTTATAACTGTATTCCATAACATTTTTGTTTTAAATAAATTATTGTATAAGTGAAAATTGTGATATGTTTATATATTAGATTATGGAAGAATTATTGACTAATTTTTTTTTGTACAACGGTTTTTTGTTGGTTGATTATTGAAATGTAATTTACTGATTCGACATAACATAAATAAATATGTATAAAATGTGGAATTTACTTTTAAATTTAATAAAATTGAAAGCACAAGAAAATCCCAAATGGAAAAAGAAAAAATCAAAAAATCCTACAACATAAGATGTGTCAAACTAAAGGAGAACATGACATTTGGTGTAAAATCTATAAAATCATGATAAATGTAAACTTTTTAAAACCAACCAATTTCATAAATTGTTTACAATCATAGTTTCAAGACATGTTCAAAATCAAAGTCTCCCAAAATCATAAGTAAAAAACATGAGGATATGTACGGTCACATGTTCGCCTTCCCGCGATCATCCGAAGTATCTGAAACATTGCCAAAAATTGTAAGACAACACTTAGTGAAATCCCCCAAAATACAAACACATAACATATCCATAAGTACGAACAACATGTATGCAAAGCCTTCAGTCTGACTGGAACTCCCCACCGGCCAATAGTCTACCTGGTACGCTCACAAAACCTTCAGCATGACTGGAACGCCTCACGTGGCCTTCAGCCTATCTGGAACATTCTCTGGGCCTTCGGCTTGACTGGTACGCCTCTCGGGCCTGCAATCTATTTGGTACGCCCTGGGTCTCTTGGCCTTCATTCTACACTAGTCCACCTCAAACCAACCACATATAAGCCATGTCGACATATACATAATAGATAAGCATGCATATAACCAATCAACAGACAATCAGACAGATCTTACAGATCACTAAGCATAGCTTCATCCTATATACCAGGATACAGATCTAATAGATCACTACAACATACCAACATGCGATAAACCAAGGTAACAATTTAATGGGTCGGCCTTGGTGACTTCGACCCAAAAGTACAGTGAGGAAAACTTGTTGGATTAGTGTCTAAGTCCATAACTATTTTGGTATGTACTTGACCCGATGGTGCATGGTCCTTTTGGGTTGCCTTCACCAAAGCAACTTGATAGGATGAATTATGGAGAGAAAGGATTAAATATGATTTATTAATATATTATGAGAATAATATATTAAAGGAGAAATCATATTGTTTAATTAATATTAGTCAATAATTAATTGGTAATTAGTTTTGTGACTGAAAGAGATTAATTAAACTTAAGGGACTAGAATTGTAATTATAAGATAATTGTAATTTGGGCCATGGATTGCCTTTTATTATAAAGTGGACGAGTTCTATGGAGGAAGCCCATATGAAATCGTCCAAGGCCTAATGGAAAGGGCTCCATGGGTTGCTTAGGGCTTAAGCAACTAAATTAGGGTTTCCTTGTTAAATAACCCTAATTGTCTCACTATATATAGATCCTTTAAGGACCAAAAACGTGGCTAAGCTTCTTGCTAGGGTTTCACACGTTTTTGGGCAGTCTCCATCCTCTCTCCTCTTCATCCTTTTGCTTATGGTGTTTGTGAACCATTAGAGGAGTGACACTTGTGACTCTAAGCCTTCCAAAGTCAATTCAAGGAGGAATTGGGATTGTTATTGCTACATAACAATCAAGGTAACATCTTAAACCTATTCTTATGTTAATATGATTACTTGTATGCTAGAATTAGGGTTTATAGTCTTGGATAACTTGCATGTACAATAGAGAAACCTAGATCCAAGCATTAGGGTTTGTATGAGCACATAGGATGTTCTTAAGACCAAAACCCATCAGTGGTATCAGAGCCTAGCTTGGTTTCAATTGTATTGATGCATTGCATATCTGGAAAATTCGTTTTTTGGGTTTCTGGAGGCTGGACTCGCCGAGTCCATAGCTGAACTCGCCGAGTCCAAGGTGACTCGACGAGTCAACTCGTCAGATGGAGGTTATCTCGGGATTTCTTGCTGTTTTTGCATTGGGATAGTTACCTTATCATGTTAGATCAATATTAATCCGATTATATGATATATTTGACTATAATTTTAATCTAATTGAAGATATTTATCAATTAATTAGATAATTGTTTCCTTATAAGATAATTGATTAATTATTTTGACTAAATTGATAAATTGTTTTGCAAGAAATCATTAAACAAATCAAATATGGATAATTATGTGATTAAATGTTAATTTAAATTATTTGTTATTTGATCCTTGTTGTTATGAAAAGTTTCATATTTTTCCCTTTAGGTTTTATAGTTTAAATTTGAACCCAAAAGTTTTGTTGTTTTGAAATTTAAATAGTTGAAACCCTTATGTTTTGAAAAAGGTTTCAAAACTTGCCCTCAAGTTTTGGAATTTAAATTTTGATTAAATAGTTTAATTTTGATGTATATTTAAATTCTAAACCCTAATGTTTTGAAATGTTTCAAAACTTTCCCTCAAGTTTTGGAATTTAAAAGTTGATTAAAAGTTTAATTAGGAATGTTAAATTCTAAAACTCTAATATTGTTTTGAAAAAGTTCAAATCACACCCTTATGGTTTTATTAATTAATTAAGGTGTATAATTAAAAGAGGTTCAATAAATCCATAAAAGTTTTGGTTTAAAATTTAATTGAATTAAAAGTATAATTGTTAAATTTGACCACCTAATATTTTAAAAGTGTAAAATACACCCTATACTATATATATAACATTAAAAGTCTAACATTATATATATGTATGAGTAAAAGTCAGTCTTACCGTTAGTAGGCCTCATTCACGAAGCTGGTCTATAAGGGGTGTTTAAGGAAATTGCCTATAAAATGGCGATTGAATGGGTATCCACTCTTATCCACCGCACTCTTGATTAGTGGAGGGTCGTTAGCCGAACGGGTAGGATAGGACGAAACCTTCCATTATAAGTATAATGAATTATTAAAGTAACTAAATGTTTACATAAAATTCCCAATCTTAGTTACTTAGGCAAAAGTGAATTGATGCAATTCCATGAAATTACACTTTGTGCCCTTGCGAAGACGTTAGTGGAGCGTGTGTGGTTTACCGGCACACTAAATGGTTCTAAGCAAAGGTAGCAAAGGGTGACTCAATGTTTGTCATAGTTCGGTGGAGCGTGTGTGGTTTACCGGCACATTGAACAGGTGACTGTAACATGTGAGGGAACCATGTAAGTTTGCATGGTTATTCACACCCGCTTTGTGATCCTCGGCATCCCAGTCACAAACTAGAGGGGCATATCGAAATTTAAACATGCCATTGAAATGTTAGATGAATCTCAAAGGATCCATTGACTAACTCCTTTAATCTTCTATTCTAGATTCTTAATACATAATGTGATAAGATTACAATTGATGTTTTGTAGGATCGAAGAAAAGAAAGGAAGCTTAAGGGAAGAAGTGAGCAAAATCTAACCGTGAAGGAATGGATTTCGATCGCATTACTTGGAGATTAGATTCTTGAGCTACTACTTAGAGTTAGAATTAGATTGCTAAGAAAGATGTATTAGCATAAGTTTTTCAATGAGTTGCATTGTAAGGACAAATTTTTCCGCAATAAAATAAATTTTGATTTTATATTATTTATTTATCCTTACAATGGCGTGTATGAAAAAAAATTGATGTTAAAATGTTTCTATTATTAACAATAATGGATTTGGTTCTTATTATGTTATTTATGGAAAGTCGAAAGTTTACCAAATAGGGAGAGTTTCTCATCGCCCAAGTTTCAATTGGACAGAAATTTGGAATCACGCAACTTGGTTGCATGATGAATGAGAAATTTCATATTTGGAAATTAGACTAATTCATTGACAAAGTGTCAAGTGAAGGACTAGGAGATCGAGCACACAAAGTTGCGTGTTGATCAAGTCAACCATAAGAGTAACAAGATATTCGTCATGGTTTACTAAAAGTTCAGTAAATATGATTATACTTATAAGATTAAGTGTAATTCGGAATTGATTAAAAAGGTTTAAATCAATAGCAAAACAAATAAGAAGAATCATGTAGGCAGAAAGATAAAAGTTTCTCCATTCTAAGAAGAAGGGAGAGTAGCTGATAGGTCTTAATGATTAAGAACCATATCTCAATTGATCCTCTAAGTGAGTCTTAGTACAATTGTATGTCTAAGAAGAGGAATCAAGAATTGAAGAAATGGTTAAATCAAAAGTCAATCATACTTCGTTCCAAAACAAGTCTTAAAAGTTAAGATTGTGACATTAAGTGATAAGTATTAAGAAGGTTTGTAACATTCATTAAATGTGGAAAGTTGTGATGTCTTGGATAAGACAAAGACCAACTAGTACCAATTTATGAAGAGTTTTGATAAAAGCTACACTAACTCTTGAATATTTCTTTGTCAAGAAATGTTTTGACAAGAGAATCGTATATGTCAAGGAGTCAGTGGGAGTCTTAATAGTCTTGAAAGGTTTCAAGAACAAATCAAATAAACCTTATCGATCATCACTAGCACACGAGTTGAGGTTTACAATCTATCGTGAAGACATTATTTTGTTTCTGTGCCAATCCAATCGAGTTAATTATGCATGTGAGTCCTATTAGTTCTCATTTGAATGCATAAAAGGCAAGGACCTTGATCAATGGAAAGTACATTGATAGGAAAGGGTGAGCTGCTTAACTACTTGGAAGACATGGAGGGCAGCTGTGCTACCATAAGGCAAGAAATCAAGATTAAGAAAGTTCGGTCCATATGAGTTTGAATTTGTCGTAAACTTTAGTTTTAACAAATTCACATGGATAGGAACACATACACCGTTTAAATCTAAGTGTCATAAGATTTCCTCCTTCATGAAAATGATTGTGAGGAAATGCTTTCACTAAGAGAGATTTTAAGAAGATAGTGATTGTAAAATTGCATTCTCGAATTCGATTATGGTTACGGTATCCCTTTCCATAATTTGAATTGTGAGGTTTGGCAATTGTTTACACACACATATGAACTATCTAAGGCAAAGGTGTATAAGTTCAAGAAGCCTTGACAAAAGATTATCAAAGCATTAAGTATTAGAAACATGGACTTAAGAAATTCAATAAGCATTGTTTTTCTGAAAGTTAAGATGTTTATGAATACATGTCAAAGCTAGTGGGAGCATAAGTGTTATGTTTTATAATAATCATCATGATAGTGGGAGCATAAAAGTTATGATTGTAAGATTATTAAGGAAAGTATTGCAAGGTTAGCAATATTAATTATAGAAAACAAGAGTCATACCTTGCAAAGTCGCAATAGTTGAAGAGTTGTTTTGCTATAATTAAGGGAGAGAATATTATGCTTCGTGTGTTCTTAAAATTTCGATTATGATTACGGCATTTCTCTTCACAATTCGAATTTTGAGAACATAGCAAATAAAACATTCTACGTCGTGTCCCATACACTTCGGGTATAGGATCGATTGCAAATGCTTTAATGTTTGACCATTCTAAAATTTTCCAAATGTCGAGCGCATTTAGAGGGAAAAGGAACTAGAATTGGTTTTGACTAAAATAATTAAACAACTATCAAAGGACAATCCAAAGTTTGACAAGGATTGGTCGCTTGTGAGTAGTTGGAAGCATGGTATTGGATGGACCATATCGACATCATTACGAATAAATAAGATTCTATTAAGAATGAGTTGTCATATGGAAAGTATGGAAGCGTGTCCATATTGGGAATTGAATATTGAAAATCTATGACTAGATTAGGAACTTTTATGCAAAAGGATGTTCAAAGGAATGTACTTTGAGTGAGAGACATCATATCTAAGGAATTGTCTTGTAACAATCTCCGATAGAGGACTTTGTAACATCATTGGCAAAAGTCTTTGTGACTTTGGTGCGGTGACATTACGAAAGGATAGTTGCATAGAATGTTAGAATCTAGCATATTCTATAAGTAGCAAGAATTTGATATTCTTTAACTTATGGAAAAAGGATTTGGAGTTGTGAAATGAGAAAGATTGGAAATGTGTTCAATTTGATCTATTTCACAAAGTAAGAACCATAGGTAAACATTGTGTGCATGCTAGGAGCATGGGACAAGTGTAATAATTCAAGTAAGAAGTTAATTACCCGAAACGACAAATAATGAGTAATCAATATGGTGATAAATAAAAGGTGTTTTATTTATGCTCAAAGGGTTGATGCCATATGGGATTAGTATTATTCTTGTGTTTCACATTTGCATGTTTTGACTTCCAAAATAATTGAGTTTATTAAGAATAATCGAATTATTCGAACGGGCCACAGTCATTCATATGTTGGAAGTAGATATGAATGAAGACTGTCGTGAATTGGTGTGTGGATTGTCTAAAGAGCATTAGACATAAGCAAATGTTTGCTGCAACGTTCATGAGTGCTTATGAATGTGATTTGAGCATTGGATTAAACCCACGCTCACTTGGATCACTCCATGAAATTGTATCACGAGTGATTGGTGAGACGATAACATCTTATATTCTTGAAACCGAGATGTGTGAGTTGTATCTTGCAAATCGGTTGCGCATTGATAATATGTAAACGCACTAGTAACTTGGTGTTATAAAACATATTGTTATATGTGATTCGGTGTGTGAGTGCAAGCAAGCATTGTATCAAAGTTTATCTGTTCCTTTTATCCAAAGAAGGATAAAAGTGATATCTTTGGGCCCCTCAATGATTTAGTGATGACAAACGTAAATGCTCGCCTGGGCTAGGGCTAATTTGATTTGTTCAATTAGTCAGTCGTCATAAATCGGGAATCGAGATATAGTACAAAGAGAATGATTTGAAATCATATCTCATATGATATCTAGAATGGAGGAATATATATGATCCCTTATCTAAGGACACGCGTGTCTGATAGGATCAGAGTTGACAGCGGCTTTGGAAAGCTACGATTGCAGATCAGGATCTAAAGTCGTACGTAGAATAGTTATTAGACTTATCCAAGTGGGAGACTGTTGGATTAGTGTCTAAGTCCATAACTATTTTGGTATGTACTTGACCCGATGGTGCATGGTCCTTTTGGGTTGCCTTCACCAAAGCAACTTGATAGGATGAATTATGGAGAGAAAGGATTAAATATGATTTATTAATATATTATGAGAATAATATATTAAAGGAGAAATCATATTGTTTAATTAATATTAGTCAATAATTAATTAGTAATTAGTTTTGTGACTAAAAGAGATTAATTAAACTTAAGGGACTGGAATTGTAATTATAAGATAATTGCAATTTGGGCTTTCTTGTTAGATAACCCAAATAGCCTCACTATATATAGATCCCTTAAGGACCAAAAACGTGGCTAAGCTTCTTGCTAGGGTGTCACACATTTTTGGGCAGCCTCCATCCTCTCTCCTCTTCATCCTTTTGCTTATGGTGTTTGTGAACCATTAGAGGAGTGACACTTGTGACTCTAAGCCTTCCAAAGTCAATTCAAGGAGGAATTGGGATTGTTATTGCTACATAACAATCAAGGTAACATCTTAAAACTATTCTTATGTTAATATGATTACTTGTATGCTAGAATTAGGGTTTATAGTCTTGGATAACTTGCATGTACAATAGAGAAACCTAGATCCAAGCATTAGGGTTTGTATGAGCACATAGGATGTTCTTAAGACCAAAACCCATCAAAACTCACCTCACAAACCGAACATAAGCTGATCTCAACTCCGAATCTCAACTCTCTACCCGACACCTATTTCCACAAGTGACCTATTTCCATTAAAATCTCAAAATACTAAAATACGCAAAATACCCTCAAGGTGAAACTTCATCAAAGTCAACTGGTCAAACCAACTAGTTCAACTAAGTCAACTCAGGGTGCGTATGTGGGGCGCACTCCTAAGGTATGTTGGGCATACATTAAGCCTCACAAGTTGACCACCATCGGGGTGGTTGACCTCGTATACGGGGGCGTACCCTCGCAAGTGCAAAAATCCCATTAAGAGCTTAATGGCTTAAGCTCTTACATCCAAACTTCAGATCCATGGCTAAAATACTCTTAGGAGTCATAAAGTCTCCAACTTTATAACCTAGCATGTCCAATAAGTGCTTAACACAAGGATTTATTCCATTAACACATGCTACATGATGTATGGAGTAAAACTAACCTTTTTGAACCCTTTTTTATGACTTAAGACCCCTCCTAGGGTCTGAAAGGACAACTCAAAGACCAAGAACATGCCATATTCTAGATCTAAGATTTTAGGACCAAAAAGCTCCATAAAGAGAACCAAAACTAGATCTATGAGCTAGAGGGATAAAGTTGCAAGCTTTATACCTTAGAATGGTTGCAAATAGAGTAGAAATCCTAGATCCAAGTGTTACACTCCTTCAATATGAGCTTGGCTTCCTTCCTTCTTCTTCTAAGGCACCAAAACACACTTCTAAGCTTGAAAAGGATCCTCAAGGTGGTTCTAGGTTTACAAACATGTATGAGAGGGATGGAGGCAGTTAAGGTGGGAGAAATGAGGCTATAATAGTGCTTAAATACCATCCAAACCCTAAAAATTAAGGGTTCCTTAAGTACACAAGTGTACACTGATGTACGCTCAGCGTAGTAGGGCATGCTCTAGTACACTCAACGTACACCTCATACTCATGGCATACTCCCAAGGCATTAATTACAACAATGCCATTAGGGCTCCTTTGCACACTTACTTGAACTTAGGGACCAAAATGCATCATAATAAAATTATATGGTTGAAATTTGAAGTACCTAATCATCGGGATGTTACAATTATCCCCCACTTGATCTAGACTTCGTCCTTGAAGTCTGTTGTGGCGAATAACTCAGGATAATACTCCCGCATCTTAACCAACGACTCTCAGGTCCACTCGAAGCCCCTTCGATGTTGCCATTGTACCTTTACCAAATGTATATCCTTGTTGCACAAGACCTTCATCTTTCTCTCCAAAATAGCCAACACCCTCTCAACATAGTTCAGGTGTTCATCGAACTGAATACCGTCCAATGAAACTAGGGGTGTTGATCGGATAATTTTTTTCGGGTTTCAAGTAATTCGGGTCGGGTAATTCGGGGTTTTTCATGTTAAAAAAATACCCGTTACCCGACCCAAATTAAATTCGGGTAATTCGGGTTTGGGTAATTCGAGTATTACCTAATATCCCTATACTAATAAAAGAGTAGTCATTTTGCCATGTGTCACTATATTAGACCTCTTAATTAATATGATGCCACTTGTCAATCTATTAGTTCTCCATTTTAAATTTATTAGACCTCCTAATTAATGTGATGTTATTTGTCAATGTATTTATTCTCCATTTTAAATTTTAAATTTTATATCATTGTTTTCATTAATTCACAAATAAAAAATGTCTAATATATATTAAAAATTAATTATATATATTTATTTGAATCAACGATTATAATTTCACAAAACTAATATAAATATATCGTAATTAATAATTTATTTAAAATAATTAATTATTAATTTTGAGGTTTTACTATAAAATTTCAATTAATTTTATAACCGTGGTTTCCACGGGTTATAAACTAGTATATATATATATATATATATATATATATATATATATATATATATATATATATAGAAAATTTAATGAAATAAATATGTCGTGCTCTATTAGTCTTGTTTATATAAACAAAAGAGGCATAAACGAAGTTACTCAAACTTTGAACATTGATGTTTTTAGTCAATAATACTTGAGATACCAAGTAATCTTTTAAAAACTTAATCTTATCTAATAAGATGTTAAAAGATAAATACTTAATGATCTTAGTTTAAAAGGTTTAAAATGTATAAGGTAATTATAGCCATATGTTTTGCCATGTTCTGAAGTTTTATCAAGATAATGAGTTTGTTAGTTGCAATAAAAACTATAATCTAGAAAATAGTTAAGTTTTAAAGGACATGGAGACATATAAACAATTATTTTTAATATTATTGGTGTCATATTGCCATAATAAAAGAGATTCATGTTTACAATAGTTAGTTTAAGCGTGATCAAATACCTGCAACATATAGAAGCTCTAAGAACGAAAAAAATGAATTTTTAAAATAATTCGGGTAATTCGGGTATACCTGAAACCCAAAAAACGTACTTATATCCAACCTGAAAAAATCGGTTTACCCGGAAAAATTAACCCGATACCCAATTTACCCGACCAACTTTACCCGATACCCCAAAAAATCGGGTTGGTAATTCAGGTATCGGGTATTTTCGACAGGGCTAAAGGAAACCACTGCCTTATCATCCAATATTGACTTTCACAACTACAAAAAATGGAAAGTGATGTGAATCTGACTGAGTTCATCAGGTAGATCCGACCTATATGCAACCTTTCCAACCCTAGTAATCACCCGAAAAGGACCAATATACCGGGGACCCAATTTCCCTCTCTTCCTGAAGCGTAACACACCTTTCCAAGGTGAAACCTTCAGTAATACCATATCACCAACCTAAAACTCCAACTCAAATCGACACCGGTCGACATTGCTTTTCTGCTAACTTTGAGTTGTCTGTAGTCTCTGCCTGATCTCCTGGATAAGCTCTGTGGTCTGAAGGACTACTTCGGTCCTCCCCATGACCATGTGTACAACATTTCTGACCATACAAGTGCTCAAAAGGCAGAGCACCAATGATGAAGTGATAATTGTTGCTATAGGAGAACTCCGCAAGAGGTAGGTAGGAATCTCAACTCCCACCGAAATCAATAATACAGGCCTGCAACATATCCTCAAGGGTTTGTATCGTCCGCTCACTCTGGCCATCGATTTGCGGATGGTATGTAATGCTGAAATGAAACCTCGTGCCTAGTTCCTTGTGGAACTTCTGCCAGAATCGGGAGGTGAACCGAACATCTCGGTCAGAAACAATGGAAACCAAAACCCTATGGCGAGCGATAATCTCTCGGGCATAAACATCGGCCAACTTTTTGGTCGAAGAGCTCTCCCGAATAGCCAAAAAGTGGGCACTCTTTTTCAATCGATCCACGATGACCCATATGTCACACCCCAAAACGTGAACGGCGGAAACGTTCCGGGGCGGAGGACGTCATGTACAGTATCACAACAAAGCATAATAGTAAACAAGCAGCAACACCATCCATTGCATTAATAAAATAATTTAATACAAGTGTGTTCTTTGTATAGTTTATAAGACACCAAAAATGAATGATCAAAATAAAGACGAGTCTTGAAAGCTCTGTCTTCTCAAAGTCTGGCATCAGTACCTGTCTACTGATGACCTAAGAATACAAGTTATTTTGAAAGAGTTGATCAACTTTAAATCCAGTGAGTTCATAAGTATTTTAGTGTCATTGTTTTTATGAAAATGTTTGTAAGTGTTTGATGTATAAGTTTATAAATGTTTGAAGTAAACGTTTGTATCTCCTAGAAAATCATATATTTTCTACTAAATAGTAGCCTTCTACCAAGGCGTCAAATGTTCTGTATGTTTGTTTCTTGTAAAAGTGTGTATTTTTCCCAAGTGTTACTATCATTAACAAAATATAGTTTTCACATTATCGTTTATGTGAGAAGATCAAAATGTGAATGCAATGGGAAAATAATAAAGTACTATAGTGTAGTATATAGTAACTACTTCTGTACTAACTACCTTAAACCGATTGTTAATTAAGGTATAATGTGATATGATTGTAACTATACTTGATCAACTAGTATAACACGACGCTCGAAGATGTTGAAATGGTATGACATTCGTCACCCGTAGACCTGCAGGTCCCACTGTAGCTAGCAGCAAGGTGTAGGACGGTCAGTCATGTATAGATCTATACACAAATTCACGCTCTCCCTCCAATAGACTCTGGTTACAAAACGAGCCACAACAATGATGCCATGCCCCGAAGTAGTGGCTCACATTTATGTTATAGTATTCTTGTATATGTATTGTATGTACTAGTGTAGTGTATGTTCTATCTGTCTAGTATGAAATATGTTCTCTTTGTTTCTCATCATAGTATGTTCTCTTTGTTTTTCATCATAGTATGTTCTCTTGTATAGTGTAGTGTATTGTATGTTCTCTTAGTTTCTCATTATTGTATATTCGTTCTGTTTCTCATAATAGTAAGTTCTCTTAGTTTCTCATCATAGTAAGTTTGTATTGACTCATGAATGAACTGACTCTTGTATGTTTCGTTGTACCAGAAATAGTGAGTAGTGACCTCCTAAACTATACCTATTATAGTTTACTAGTAGAGTTGTTTTTATGACTGAGTGTGTTGAACTGAGATAAAAGATTTTATGTCTATACAATATACATAATATATAACTACGGATCAAACAACACTTAGACAAACAACAGGGTACTCTAAGTCTACAACCAAACAAGGAACCAGAAATAAAATGAGTTATCAGTCCTAAGTCCCTCCAACCTTACTTATATAACTATATATGCATTAGACATGATTTTGACAATTTATAAGTTTAAAAGAGTTAAAAGAAAAGGTTTGGCATATAAGAACAAGTTTGATAAAGAGTTTGGTATGTAAAAGAGTTTGATAAACATTTTGAAGTATTTGAAATCCATATGTTTGATAACAGTTTCAAAGTAATAGAAAAATCTATCTGATTGTTCTAGTTATTAATCACATGTGATTGATATAATAATTAGAATGTTTCAACTTGTATCCCCCCCCCTAAAAGCATTTAAAATCATTTAAAAGGTAGATTAAGGGGGTATGAACTCACCTGTAGTGAGTGGTTTTAATGAACGAGTGGTATAGGATGTTAAGTGCCAAGTGAAGACTTAAACACACACACAAATCATATTTATCATATAATGACACATTTATGTATACAATTAGTGTTTAAACAACTAATTATGAAAGGAAAGACACCCTATGACATAGGAAACACTTAGATTCTAGTGCTAGAAGTACAAAGGGTTGCATCAAAGGGGTGTATAGCCACACATTAGTGTTTACGGCCAAGTGGTATGCTTCTTGTGAGTTTACGGCCATAGGGTTTACGGCCCTATGAGTTTACAGCCGTAAAATCATAAAGTTTAGTGCCAAAGAGTGGATTAAAGGTCTTATAATCATAAGGTAGTGTTCTAGTCTCTTATCCAAGCCTTAGAAAGAAGTTATGGTCCAAATGCACCATTAACTAGGGTTTATGGTCAAGGGAGATGCTCTTGGCCGTAAACACCTCATGTTCTTGGGAAATGCTTGAATTCAAGGAGTAATTCAAGGGTATTTACAAGGTAGTAAGTCAATAAGAGGATACTTACAATGTAGAAGCTAGAAAGGGTAGTTTTCGGCCCAAAGAACAAGAGTGTTCTTGATGTTCTTGAGGATCTTGAAGATCTAGACTCAAAAGATGAAATTCATGGATGAATTCAAAGGTGATTCAAGAATAAAAGATGTATTAACACATAGATGGAAGGGTTTACTTACATTTTTGAAGATTCACAATGAAGATCCTAAGATACTTGAGAGAGAAATCAGTTTTCTAGACTTGAAAAGGTGAAGAATAAGGAGGTAATGGAAGAATATCATGTTTATAACATGAGTTTATGGCCACAATGTGTTTACGGCCATAAAATCACATGGTGTGGCCGTAAACTCCACATGATGAAGATTAAAGCTTGTTTGTTAGGATACAACTTCAACACACACTTCCCTTCACTCATTCCTTTGGTGTACTAGGCTCAGAGTGCTCAAACAAACTCTAAACGGTGCTAAAAGTTAGCAGAAACAAGTCTGACTTTGATTGAATTGAATGGTTGTACAATATATAAATTTCGGGTTGTCACATCATCCCCCCGTTAGAAAGAATTTCGTCCCAAAATTAGAGTTTAAGCAATTATGTACTTACAATTAACGAAGCGAAAAGATGAGGATATTTCAATTTCATTTGATCCTTGCGCTCCCAAGTGAATTCAAGTCCTCGCTTGGCATTCCAGCGAACCTTCACTATCGGGATGCGGCTTTGCTTCGTTTGCTTGACCTCTCGGTCCATGATCTCTACAGGTTCTTCCATGAAGTTGAGGCTCTCGTTGATCTCGATCTCGTCAAGTGGGATTACAAGAGTCTCGTCGGATAGACACTTTTTCAAGTTCGAGACGTGGAAAGTATAATGTACATTACAGATTTCGCGAGGTAGATTGAGTTTGTAAGCTACAGGGCTGATTCTGGAGAGAATCTCGAAAGGCCCTACGTATCTTGGATTTAGCTTTCCACGCTTTCCGAAGTGTATCAAGCCTTTCCAGGGTGATACCTTCAATAGGACACGGTCGCCAACCTGGAATTCCAAAGGTTTCCTTCTCTTGTCCACGTAGCTTTTCTGTCGGTCTCTAGATGCTTTCAATCGTTCACGAATCTGAACGACATTCTCTGTCATTTCCCGAACAATCTCCGGACCTATGAGAGTGCTGTCAGGAACTCGTCCTTTAGCTAATTGAGTGTTGCCCACCTCAGCCCAGCACATAGGGGATTTGCACTTTCGTCCATAGAGGGTTTCAAATGGAGCAGGCTTTATGCTCGTGTGATAAATATTGTTATAGGAGAACTCGACAAGGGGTAGATGAATATCCCATACCTTTCCAAAGTCTATCACACAGGCTCACAACATGTCTTCCAGAGTTTGAATGGTCCTCTCACTTTGTCCGTCAGTTTGAGGATGGTGGGCTATACTCATGTCCAGCCTGGTTCCTAGGGAACTTTGTAGCGACTGCCAGAACCTCGAAGTGAATCTACTATCTCTATCAGAGATAATGGATATGGGAATACCATGCAGTCGTACGATCTCCCTAATTTAAGTTCTTGTTAGTTTCTCCATCTTGTCAGTTTCCTTGATAGGTAGCAAGTGTGCGGACTTTGTTAACCTGTCTACAATCAACCATATGGTATCGAGACCACCCGTTGTCTTGGGCAACATGGTTATGAAGTCCATCGTGATCCGCTCCCACCTCCATTCAGGTATCTCTGGCTATTGAAGTAAATCTGATGGTTTCTAGTACTCGACCTTAACCTTGGTTGTGACAACCCGAAAAACTTCTCGCATACACTCTTCAATTCTTTCCAATATTAGACTTATTTTACTATATAGTAGTACCCTTTAGAGTCTAATGAAGCGTTCTAAATGTGGTATAATCAAGGTAGGAGTGTTAAAAAGGGTTAACTCGAAGTGTAGGAATCAAAAACCGGGCCAAACACTCCAACACATGGAGTGTGCGGCTACACACTTGAGTGTGCAGCCACACACTCTTGTTTGCGGCCTCACACCCTCCCAACCGCGCACTCCACCTATATATGCCACACTTAGATCATTCTTGAACGCTTCCTTCACTTCTTCAAGCATAGAACACGAAAATCCTCTCAAGTATCATCCATTCTCCTTGAAGATCTTCATAAAAGTTACCAAGAACACCAAGATCTTCATCTGGCCGCACACATGGCAGCACACACCACCAAGCAGCACACATGGCTGCATATAGGGCCGCACACATGTGCTGGCAGCACACTAGGTCGCACACCTGGCCGCACACACACATATAGTGTGTATTTTGGCCATACACCCTCTTGTATAGCCTTATAAACCCTCATACAATCATATATGATTATAACACTTCATTATAAGTGTTTACTAGTCCCTAAGGTGGTCCCAAAATCATCAATTAGTTGTTCATAACACTAATTAAATCCATATATGTACCAATATATGCTAAATAGGATTCACGTGTGTACTCAAGTCACCACTTGGCACCTAGCGTCTAATCCAACATTGTCATCAGAACCACTCACTACAGGTGAGTTCATACCCCTTTAATTAACCTTTGAAATACTTTTAAATGTTTTAAATACTTTTATAGGGGGGGAATACAAGCTAAATACTTATAGTTATTACATCAATCACATGTGATTAATAACTAGAAAACCAATGATTTTATCACTGTTCAAACTGTTTATCAAACTGTTTTACTTCAAAATGTTTTACAAACTCTTTTACTTATCAAATACTTTTATTTAAACTTTATTATACTTCTTATAAATTGCATGTCCATATATGCATAGATATATAAGAAATGTTTAAAAGACTTAGGAAGGCCATCCGCCCTATTTCATTTTCCTCGATTTGGATGTGGTCTGGTGGGATGTCGGGTAGCCGTCCAAGGGTCGTTTCAATATTAATTATATATCATATGTTAATATATAGACATAAAAGTACTTCCATATTCATGCGTATCAGTTACATCATTAGTAAGTTACCATCGGGGTAACACAGGATCATACTTCTACAAATTCTAGATCAATGAGTCAGTTCATTCATGAGTCAATACTTATTAACTATGAGAACATATACATTGCATTACTATGAGAACATTTACAACAATACTAGAAAGGGAACATACACAACTATACTAGTAAGAGAACATGTACAACGATACTAGAACAAGTAACATTACATTACCTATACATGAATACGTTTACAATTGTGATCCACTGTATCGGGCATGCCTTAAATGTCATAGCCCGAGTTGTAACCAGAATCTCTTGGAGGGAGAGCGTGAGTTTGCATATAGATCTATACTGGATTGACTATCCTACACCTTGCTGCTAGCTACAGCCGGACCTGCAGGTCTGCGGGTGCCAAACGTCATACCTTTTTACGACCTACATTTGTCGTTGTTACTCAGTCGATAGTATGGTACAATTAATCACATAATACCTTAATATAAATCGGGTTTAAGGTAGTTAGTACAGCAGTAGTTCCTATAATACAAAACTACAGTACTACAATGATTTACCCATTACATATTTTTAGTGATTATTTCACTTAAACATTAATGTACAAACTATATTTGTTAAATGATAGTTACACTTGGGAAATTACACACTTTTACAACAAACGAGCATAAAAACCAGTTAAGCCTTTTTAGAAGGCTACTTTAATAGAAAATATAGGTTTTTCTGAGAGATTCAAACTTTTACAAACACTTACATACATTTTACAAACTTACACTTGAGACATGTTCAAACATTTTGATAACAAACACCGACACTAAAATACTTATGAACTCACCAGCTTAACGCTGATACTCGCTTTCAAAATAACTTGTATTCTCAGGTCATCAGTAGACAGGTACCGAGACCAGCTTTTGAGAAGATGGAGCGCATCCAAGACTCATCTTATTATTTTGATTTACATTATATTTTTGGTGTCTAAAACTGAATAGAACATGCTTGTATTAAAATTATATATTTAATGCAATGGATGATGTTGTTTGCTTGTTTACTACTACTGTGTTGTGATACATTACATGACGTCCTCCGCCCCAGAACGTTTCCACCGTTCTCGGTTTTGGGGTGTGACAGATTGGTATCAGAGCATTGTTTATAGTGAATTAAGTATATCAACCCATAAAAGATATACTAAACTATAAACCCATTAGGGATTAAAGCACTCTGACCAAGAGTCTATACATTAAATACTAAAATATTTAATTAAGTATACTAGGCTACATTCATACTAAAATTGGTGTCCCAATGACAAGAACAAAAGTATAACGATTGTTAAATATCACAGGTGAGCTCGGGGATGTATGGTCAGTCTTGGGAATGGCATAGCCTGATCAACTATGCTGGTCCGAGGAGTGATTAGCATATGCCCTAGAATGGTTGTGATATGTTAACAAGTCTAAAAACTTACCAACAATACCACAAGAAGATAAGTAGAACCTAAACTTAAAATGCTATAGGTGTATTTTGTACTACTGACTACGCATATACTATATTCTCATACCTCTCTTCTCGCATAGATATCATGGCTGGATTCCATCACGGCGACCCGTACTTTCCAGATGAAGGCAATGCAGCGTGGATCGAAGAAGAAGAGCCCGAAGATGAGCATCCAATCCCTTTGGATGATCACCTCGCAGAAGGCTTTTCTGATGGATCCGACTCCGAGCCGGAAGTCAACAACCTACCGCTAGTAGGTCAAGCCCCAAACAACGATCCCCAACCAGCATTTCCAGGTCCCACTCCCTTGTGGGTAAACAACTTGAATCGCTGGAGCGGCGAACAGGGTCAACCCTTACCTTACTTTGGGGACCGAAGCTTTTACAACGTTAGCGAAGGTAGTTCTGCGGATAGAGCTCTGCCCGTCATGGTCCGTAGAATTGCTCGAAACGTTGAACAAGGTCGAACAGCCATCGACCGAGTCATGGAAATTGATGCCAACTCAGGCGTTAATAACGTCCGCATTCGACATCTGGAAGAAGCACTCAAAAGGACGAGGAGATCCAATGACGCACTGCGACATCAATTGACCACCGAAATCACAGAACTTCGAGTTCGCCAAAGAGCTCACGAACAACACCTCCGAGAAGTGGTTCGGCAACTGGCAAATATGAGGATTCGCTCTAGGAGTTCCCGTCGTCGTTAGAAGATGTCTAGTACATCTTTGTCTTATGATTAAGGAATAGCCTTTAGTATCCGGGCTTTTGGTAACGTTTGTCTGTAAAATATTCCTAACTCTCAGTACGCTAACTAGGAATCTAGTAACTATCAAACTTTTCCGTATGGTATGATGTAAGACCTACTGTTAGGTCGATTTTTTTCCCTGAACACATTACATCAATAATACCAGTAATATTGACAGCTAACTAACCTATGAGAAAATCTTTACACTTGCGTTTTCCTACTATTCTTCCCTATTATGACTTCAATTCGTACACTCATTCAACTGTTGGACTATGGCTACTTAGTTCATGTGTCACTCTCAACTTGCTTACAATTGATTCTTACCATTGTATCTGTCTTTATAAACTACAGCTGAAAGATGCCTCCTCGCAAATCTCCCCGGAATAACCCTGCACCTCCTCCTCCTCCGGTCATAGATACTGCGGCTCTGAACGCTCCAGTAGCTGCGGCAGTGGCAACTGCCATGGCCCAATACCACTCAACTAACAATAGCCAAGGTGGAAACCCTGTTGAATCCACTCATGCTGAGATCCATGTGCGCACAAAAGAATGCTCCTACAAGGATTTCGCCAACTGTAAGCCGACGTCCTTTTATGGAACCGGTGGAGTCATTGCCATCTCGCAATGGTTCGAGAAGACTGAATCGGTCTTCGAAATTTGTTCATGCCCTGCAGCGAGCAAGGTTAAATATGCCGCCTGCACCTTTGAAGGAAAAGCCCTGACGTGGTGGAACGGCCACGTTAAAGCTCTAACTCTCGTTGTAGCCAACGACATGGGCTGGGAAACAATGAAAGACCTCATGATTGAGGAGAACTGCCCGAGGGGCGAAATCCAGAAATTAGAGCAAGAACTATGGGGCCTAACCATGAAGGGCTCCAACATAGTCGCTTATACCGCCAGGTTCAGTGAACTGGTGGCTCTCTGCCCCAATATGGTTCCCACTGAAGGGAGAAAGATCGAGAGGTACATCTGGGGGCCGGTGCCTCCGTATCAAGGAAATGTTCTATCATCAAACCCTACTACTTTCGACAGTGCCAAACGACTGGCACAACGACTCATCGATCATGGAATCAAATCCCCAACAGCAACAACAACTCAAACCGTCTCAGAACCCTCCAAACCCGCTGACTCTAAGCGGAAGTTCTGGGATGACAAGAAGAAGCAACGAGCTGCCAAAAAGCAGCAAATTGTGGTTGTACATGTCGCAATAACCCCTACTGCTGCTACTGCTCCGGTGAAGCAGTATGCTGGAAGTCTGCCTAAGTGCAACAAATGCAACTTCCACCACAATGGCCCCTGCCGTGAAATGCAGTGTTCTAACTGCGACAAGAAAGGACACACTATCCGTTTCTGTAGGTCACCAGCAAGACCGATCACTCAAGTCCCTGTCTCAGGCGCGAGCCCAACCTGCTATGAATGTGGTGAGGCAGGCCACTACAAGAGGGATTGTCCCAAAGCAAAGAATGCAGGTGGATCAGGGAGAGTACTAGCAATAAGCCATGGGGAAGCAGTTGCTGACCCGACGGTGGTGACTGGTACGTTCCTTCTCGATAACTCCTATGCATGCATTTTGTTCGATAGTGGAGCGGAGCGAAGCTTCGTGAACCATAACTTTGCTCACATGCTTAAACATCAACCACACGCACTTAAAGAAAAATTCACGGTAGAAATGGCAAATGGGAAAACTGAAAGCACCAAGAGCATATACTTAGGTTGTACCTTAACTTTAGATAGCCATTCATTTCCAATCGACCTCATGTCGGTCTCCATTAAAATTTTTGACGTTATCATCGGCATGGATTGGTTGAGTCTTCATCGTGCTGACATCATGTGCTTCGAGAAAGCAATCCGTCTAAATCTCCCGTCTAACGAAACTCTTATAGTCTACGGCGACAAACCCAGTACAAGTCTTCACATAATATCAAGTATTCAAGCACAGAAGTATCTCCGTAAAAAATACCATGCATTCCTTGCCCACGTTGTCGATACGAGCCTCGAAACGAAAGAACTAAAGAACATTTCAGTAGTGAGCGACTTCCCCGACATTTTCCCAGAAGAACTACCAGGTTTACCTCCGCAAAGACAGGTCGAGTTCAGAATCGACCTAATTCCAGGAGCTACCCCTGTAGCTAAGTCGCCATACCGATTAGCACAAGCTGAGATGCAGGAATTATCTGGTCAACTTAACGAACTGGTCAACAAGGGCTTCATAAGACCAAGCTTCTCGCCTTGGGGAGCACCAGTCTTGTTTGTTAAGAAGAAAGATGGATCATTCCGTATGTGTATCGACTATAGGGAACTCAACAAACTGACGGTCAAAAATCGTTACCCTCTGCCTCGCATAGACGATCTATTTGACCAACTGCAAGGGGCGAGCTATTTCTCCAAAATTGATCTGAGATTCGGATATCACCAGTTACGAGTGCTAGAGGAAGATGTTCCGAAGACAGCCTTCCGGACTCGTTACGGACACTACGAGTTCGTGGTGATGCCATTCGGATTGACCAATGCGCCAGCAGTTTTCATGGATCTGATGAATCGAGTATGCCGACCTTACTTGGATCAGTTCGTCATCGTTTTCATTGACGACATCCTGATCTACTCCCGGAGTAAAGAAGAGCATGGCAATCACCTACGACAAGTTTTAAGAACTTTACGAACGGAGAAGCTCTATGCGAAGTTCTCGAAATGTGAATTTTGGATCCGAAGAGTCGAATTCTTAGGACACGTGGTAAGCGAAGAGGGAATCCACGTGGATCCATCCAAAATTAAGGCTATTGAGAAGAAGGAGGCAGCTAGGCCCAACATTCCACCAATGAATGTCCGAACAACAAAAGGATGTGTTTTGGGTGTAATGAAGAGGGGCATATTTTGAAAGACTGTCCGAAGAAGAAGGAGGCAGCTAGGCCCAACATTCCACCAAAGCCGAAGGCAAGAGCCTTCCAGATGACACTTGAGGCTGCTAAAGATGAAGCTGATGTCGCTTCAGGTACCTTTCTCGTAAACGAATTACCTGCTCATATATTGTTCGATTCTGGAGCCAACTACTCCTTTATTTCGCATGAGTTTGGTAGAAAGCTAGCTTTGCCTGTTGATAGACTAAATAATGCTTTATTAGTCGAAGTAGCTAGTGGAAAGTTTGTACCTATTAGCCATCGTATGAAAAACGTCTTGATCGACCTTAATGGGAATAAGTTTCTCGAGGAATTATTGCCTATCGAACTAAATGGTTTCGACATCGTGTTGGGAATGGATTGGCTTAGCGCCAATGATGCCAAAATTTTGTGCAAGAAGAAGATAGTTAAAGTAAACCCGCCTGGAAAAGATTCATTTATGGTGTATGGGGACAAACGGCGAGTGAATTCTGGGATCATTTCTCTAATGAAAGCCAGAAAGTGTTTGACCAAGGGATGTACATCATATTTAGCATTTGTGATTGATGCTAAGAAGGAAAAGAAGGTGATGCAGAGCATTCCAGTGGTGTGTGATTTTCCGGAAGTGTTCCCCGAGGATCTTCCTGGATTACCACCTGATAGACAAGTGGAGTTCAGAATAGACTTGTTACCAGGAACCACGCCAATTGCAAAAGCACCTTATCGATTAGCACCGACGGAGATGAAGGAGCTGATGATGCAACTTCAGGAGTTGTTGGACAAAGGTTTCATTAGACCTAGTTCATCGCCCTGGGGAGCTCCGGTGTTACTTGTAAAGAAGAAAGATGGAAGTATGAGAATGTGCATCGATTACAGAGAGCTGAACAAGGCAACAATAAAGAATAGATATCCGTTGCCGAGGATTGATGACCTGTTTGATCAATTGCAAGGTTCGAGCTATTTCTCGAAGATCGATCTTAGGTCAGGATATCATCAGCTGAAAGTAAGAGAGCAAGATATCGAGAAGACTGCATTCAGAACTAGATATGGACACTACGAGTTCTTGGTTATGTCGTTTGGACTAACCAATGCTCCGGCAGCGTTCATGGATTTGATGAATAGGGTTTGTAATCCTTTCCTTGATAAATCCGTGATAGTGTTCATAGACGACATTCTGATCTACTCGAAAAGCCAGGAGGAGCATGGCAGGCACTTGCGAGAAGTGTTAGAAGTTTTGAAGAAGGAGAAGCTTTATGCAAAGTTCTCCAAATGTGATTTTTGGATTCGTGAGGTCCAATTCTTGGGTCACGTGGTCAACCAAGAAGGGATAATGGTTGATCCAGCGAAGATCGAAGCTGTGACGAAGTGGGAACAACCGAAAAGTCCCACAGAGATTCGAAGCTTTTTAGGATTAGCCGGATATTACCGAAGGTTTATCCAAGGTTTTTCTTCGATTGCTACTCCATTAACAGCTTTGACCCACAAAGGAGCTACTTATGCTTGGAGTGAGAAGCATAAAGAAGCATTCGAGAAGTTAAAGAAGAAGCTATGCGAGGCACCGATACTTTCTCTACCCGATGGAGTTGAAGACTTCGCTGTTTATAGTGATGCGTCTGGTGTTGGATTGGGTTGTGTTTTGACCCAAAGAGAAAAGGTGATAGCATATGCGTCTCGACAGTTGAAAGAGCATGAAAAGAATTACCCGACTCATGATTTGGAGTTGGCAGCAGTAGTTTTCGCTCTGAAAATATGGAGGCATTACCTCTATGGCACGAAGTGCAAACTTTTCACTGATCATAAGAGTCTCCAATACCTCTTTAATCAGAAAGAATTGAATATGAGGCAACGACGCTGGCTAGAATTACTTAAAGACTACGACTGCGAGATACTTTACCACCCCGGTAAAGCTAATGTTGTTGCTGATGCTCTCAGTCGGAAGGTCAATCTTGAAAGGAAGAGGCCAAGAGCGTTGAGAATTGAAGTTGTCTCGACTATTGTGGAAAGTATAAAGAAAGCTCAAGAGGAAGCTTCTGAGAAAAATGACCGAAAGGAGGAACGTTTGGGTAAAACGTTGGTGTTTGGTACTAATGGTCATGGACTGAAGGTATTCCAAGATCGTATTTGGGTACCTAAGTCAGGAGGAATTAGGGATCTTCTGATGGAAGAAGCTCACAAGACCATGTACTCGATTCATCCGGGTAGCACTAAAATGTATAGGGACCTGAAACCCTACTACTGGTGGCCGACGATGAAGCTTGATGTTGCAAAGTATGTGGCCGAGTGTGTGACTTGTGCGAGAGTCAAGACACAACATCAGAAACCGTACGGAAGTTTAGAACCTTTGCCTGTGCCTATGGGTAAGTGGGAAGACATTGCTATGGATTTTGTCACTAAACTGCCCAGAACAAAGAATGGTCACGACATGATTTGGGTGGTCGTTGATCGATTCACTAAGAGTGCGCATTTCATAGCGGCCAGGGAGAAATGGTCTATGGAGAAGCTTGCAAATTCTTACGTGAAGGAAATTGTGAGGCTTCACGGTGTTCCGTTAACGATTGTATCGGATCGTGATAGCCGTTTCACCTCAAGGTTTTGGAAAAGTCTACAAGAGGAAATGGGTACCAAGTTATGTTTAAGCACAGCTTACCATCCGCAGACTGATGGTCAGAGTGAAAGAACAATACAAACACTTGAAGATATGCTGAGAGCATGTACCTTGGAATTCCTAGGTAATTGGGATGAACATTTACCGTTGGTAGAATTTTCCTATAATAATAGTTTTCACTCGAGCATTAAGATGGCACCTTATCAAGCTTTGTATGGACAGAAGTGTCGTACGCCGTCTTGTTGGCTTGAGGCTGGGGAAAAGCAGTTTATGGGACCGGAGATGGTTCATCAAACTGCTGAAAAGTTGAAAATAATTAGGGAAAGAATGTTAGCAGCTCAGGATCGTCAAAAGAGCTATGCTGACAAGAAGCGAAGACCGATGACTTTTGAGATTGGAGATTCGGTTTTGCTTAAAGTCTCGCCGTGGAAGGGACTTATAAGATTTGGTAAAAGGGGAAAGTTGAGTCCAAGGTTTATTGGACCGTTTAAAGTCCTTCAGAGGATTGGGAATCGAGCTTACAAGCTCGAATTACCTGAAGAACTGAATGGAATTCACAACACCTTTCATGTGTGCTATTTGAGGAAGTTCACTGGAGAAGTTCCCGATATAATTCCAATTTCTGAATTGAGAATTGATGAGAACAAAAGGTTGATTGAAGAACCAGAGGCAATTGTTGACCGAAAGACTAAGAAGTTGCGACGCAAAATGGTTGGATTAGTGCTTGTCCGATGGAAACACACGAATGGGCCGAATCTCACCTGGGAGACGGAGAGTGACATGTTGAGTCGCTATCCGCATTTGTTTGTTGATGTGTGATTCCGGGGACGGAATCATTCTAAGGTGGAGAGAATTGTAACGCCTGTGTTTCGGGCTTGCCATTTGTAGCAATGTAATAGTCTAGGTTGACCTTTGTAACCCATTTTGAAGTAATAAGATTGTATTATTTGAGTATTATGTGTTATGTGCTTAATTGCTTAATTATATGGTTTGATTAATTAAGAATAAAAATAAGCGTCAAAATTTAAGTGTAAAATAAACTTAATATCTTTGGTTAATGTTGTAGTAATTGAAACGAGGTTTCCGAATATATATAGAACGCCCAAATCTGACTTCGTATGAGGAAGTTATGATTTATCGAAGTTCCGGCTTAGCGATATACAGCCTGTTTTACTCGATTTGAGATCGAGCGGTTGTTAGCCGAAGCAATCTAAATGAGAATCGAAGATCTCATTGTTGGTATTGAAACGATAAAAAGTTAGGCGAGAACGGACGTCAAACGAAGAAGTTATGAATTTATAACGAAAGTTTCTGTCCCGGCCTATTAAAAATAATTAATAAAAATAAAGTCAAAATTAGCCGACGGAGTCTAAACGAAAGTCGTAGAGCATGGTCTCACCTTCGCGTGGATATAAAGAACGTCGAAAACGGAGTTCGTATGAAGAAGTTATGAATTTCCGAAGTTTATTAATCATTTTGTATTTATTTTTAATTCAAAATTCGGAAGCATTATCCGAAGGAGTCACCGATCTGATCCGAGGTACGCCCCGCGTACTCGAGTACGCCCCGCGTACTCCGAGGGATGTCGACACTCGCACTCGAGCACTTCGGATACGTAAGCAATGACGTTTTGGGCAGTACGCCCCGCGTAACGCAGTACGCCCCGCGTACTCCGAGGCTCCAGCCTCTATATAAAGGATCCGAAGACAGCCTTGATTTTTGTTCATTTTCTTCTCTTCTCTCTAGTCTTTTGCATCGTTTTTCGTGCCGAAGCTATCCCGAAGCCCCGGTATTATACTCTAGCCCCGAGGCAAGTCCCGAGATCCCGAAGATCCCGAAAAGTGCGGTTCCCGAGTCGAAGCTCTGCCCGCGAGAAGTTCGATTTTTGAGGAGATCTTCCAGATCTGCTGTGGATTACTACTTCTATAAGCCGTAGTGCTGTCCGATCATCTTCTGATCAAGTGAGTGTGTAGTTATTTTCTTCTAATACAATAATACGAAGTATTTTATATAAAAATACGTGCTATGTGTATATATTTGGTTGTGTTATGTGTGAATGTGTATTCACTCTCTTCTATCTTATAGATCTGCTTATTTCTTTATGAGATATGTGTTATGTGTGTGTGTGCCTCATCTGTTATGTGATATATGTGTTGATTAAAGCATGCTATACAGGTTTTCTTTAAACTATGTATACAAATGTATATTTTTATCTACTAATATGTTGGGTAGAACACGGGTAGACAGTTGGTGTGTAATAAACAGATGAGAGGCCTCGTTGTTGTTTGATTGAGTCATCTAGCGGAGTTTAGATGACGACCACTGGCTATTCTAGACGGTCTTGTGGAAACATTAGCAGGTTCGCCACCTGTAGGTGTTAATGAACTTGGGTGTTCATTCGCTGTACTCCATCCCCCTCATGGTTGCCTTATTTGACTTATATTGCTGAGGTACCCCCGAAGCATGTGTTGTCGCCCCGATGAAATATTCTTAGGCTAGGTCCCTTATGTTAGTTGTTTTAGGGACATTAAAGTGAGAATAACGGGAATGGGTAATTGGGTTATTGTTGGTTGGTGAAAATTAAATATGATATTTATTGTGGGTTGAAAACCCTATATGCTCACCAGGCTCCCAAGCCTGACCCACTCAGTTTTAAATTGTATTACAGGTAGTGGCGGAAGGGCATGAGATGGATGAACCATCAAGTTGTTTTGTTTACAAGTCTGCATATGTTTATATTTGTTATATGACTTGTAATGTATTCGTTTATGCTTATTGGTCTGTATCGGAACATGACACCCCGAGTTTTGATTATAATGAAAATACATTTCTTTTATGAAATGCTTCGGTAAACAATGTTTTATCATGTTTTGTTTTTGGGAACAAATTCCGCAACTCTTTCAAATCAAAAGGATTTACTCTGAAAATATTTAAAAGCATAAATGAAAATCGGTCTTTTCTGGCCGAGATTTTGGGGATGTCACAGTTGGTATCAGAGCATTAGTTTAAGCGAACTAGGAATTTGTTGGATTTCTAGACTTAAACTTAGAATGCTAAGTGAAGTTTTGAGATGCGTGTCTGTTATGTTTTAGACACGAGCACTAGTTTATTTTAGGAAAGTTGCCTAAAATGCTTTATGTGCTAAATGTTATATGTTGTCATATATGATATTATTTGTTCGGATCTATGGTCTGTTGCCGACCGGATCTAGAAACCTTATGTGTGTAGGATTCTAAGCGTACGTTTACGATATTAGAACTAGCATGTAAACGTTTCAGAGTGATAAGGATGATTTGAATATCTATCATGATTGAGGATCTAATTTCACCTTATTCGGTGTAGATCAAAATGGTGAGAACAAGAAGTGGAGTTGGAAATGCTGACGAAAACAGGAATCAACCACCAATGATTGAGCCAATACCTATCGTAGCAGCAGCACCTGAGCCAATAACCATGGCTGGTGTGCAATTGATGATTCAGACGATGTTGGATCGTCAGATGGATGAAACTAGACGGTTGCTTCAACAAAATCGTGAAGAACTGTCGATTCGTGTGGAAGAGCCTGAACTGAATGAAGGGCACTCAGAAGGAGGAAACTTCAGTGGGTCTATTGGTCAAGCCAACCCACCGATAGTTAGGCAAGATAACCATGAAGGAAGGAATGATGGAATGGGATGCAAGTACAAGGACTTTTTGACTTGTAAACCATCGACCTTCAATGGAAAGGAGGATCCGATTGGGGTTATGGATTGGATCTCCGAAATGGAGTTAGCCTTTATGACATGTGGCTGTAGAGGTAAGTTGCAAACTATCTATGCCGTGCGTCAATTCCGAGGTGGAGCTGTTCGTTGGTGGAACACTCTAGGGAAGACCTTAAGCCCTAGCGAGCCACTGCAATTGTCATGGGCAGAGTTCTTGGTGCAGTTCAAGCGCAAGTTCTGCTCGGCTCAAAATCTGTTGGAGTTGGAGAATAAGTTTTTGACATTGACGAAGGGTAGCATGTCAGTGGATGAGTACACCAATAACTTCACCGATAAGATGGAGTTTGCCTTGCGTATCGTTCCAGACGAGCTGACAAAGGTGGATCGGTATGCGAAGGGACTTCCATGGGAGTACGAGGTGCCGGTACGTCAGGCACTTACTCTAGAGGCAGCTATCTGGGCTGCCAAGTCTGTGGAGAACATGATCAAAGGGAGAACCACCGTCAAGGTTGAGGTTGGTGAGAAAAGGAAGTTTGAAGGAACATCTGGTTCCAGTAAGAAGAGTAAATTTTCGAAATTTGATTCGAAAAAGTTTGGAGGAAAAGGAGGCGAAGCAAAGTGGTGTGATAAGTGTAAGAAAAGGCACTTTAGGAAATGTAGCGAGGATGTGACCTGCTACAAGTGTGGAAAGGTTGGACATTTTTCCAATGAATGTCCGAACAACAAAAGGATGTGTTTTGGGTGTAATGAAGAGGGGCATATTTTGAAAGACTGTCCGAAGAAGAAGGAGGCAGCTAGGCCCAACATTCCACCAAAGCCGAAGGCAAGAGCCTTCCAGATGACACTTGAGGCTGCTAAAGATGAAGCTGATGTCGCTTCAGGTACCTTTCTCGTAAACGAATTACCTGCTCATATATTGTTTGATTCTGGAGCCAACTACTCCTTTATTTCGCATGAGTTTGGTAGAAAGCTAGCTTTGCCTGTTGATAGACTAAATAATGCTTTATTAGTCGAAGTAGCTAGTGGAAAGTTTGTACCTATTAGCCATCGTATGAAAAACGTCTTGATCGACCTTAATGGGAATAAGTTTCTCGAGGAATTATTGCCTATCGAACTAAATGGTTTCGACATCGTGTTGGGAATGGATTGGCTTAGCGCCAATGATGCCAAAATTTTGTGCAAGAAGAAGATAGTTAAAGTAAACCCGCCTGGAAAAGATTCATTTATGGTGTATGGGGACAAACGGCGAGTGAATTCTGGGATCATTTCTCTAATGAAAGCCAGAAAGTGTTTGACCAAGGGATGTACATCATATTTAGCATTTGTGATTGATGCTAAGAAGGAAAAGAAGGTGATGCAGAGCATTCCAGTGGTGTGTGATTTTCCGGAAGTGTTCCCCGAGGATCTTCCTGGATTACCACCTGATACACAAGTGGAGTTCAGAATAGACTTGTTACCAGGAACCACGCCAATTGCAAAAGCACCTTATCGATTAGCACCGACGGAGATGAAGGAGCTGATGATGCAACTTCAGGAGTTGTTGGACAAAGGTTTCATTAGACCTAGTTCATCGCCCTGGGGAGCTCCGGTGTTACTTGTAAAGAAGAAAGATGGAAGTATGAGAATGTGCATCGATTACAGAGAGCTGAACAAGGCAACAATAAAGAATAGATATCCGTTGCCGAGGATTGATGACCTGTTTGATCAATTGCAAGGTTCGAGCTATTTCTCGAAGATCGATCTTAGGTCAGGATATCATCAGCTGAAAGTAAGAGAGCAAGATATCGAGAAGACTGCATTCAGAACTAGATATGGACACTACGAGTTCTTGGTTATGTCGTTTGGACTAACCAATGCTCCGGCAGCGTTCATGGATTTGATGAATAGGGTTTGTAATCCTTTCCTTGATAAATCCGTGATAGTGTTCATAGACGACATTCTGATCTACTCGAAAAGCCAGGAGGAGCATGGCAGGCACTTGCGAGAAGTGTTAGAAGTTTTGAAGAAGGAGAAGCTTTATGCAAAGTTCTCCAAATGTGATTTTTGGATTCGTGAGGTCCAATTCTTGGGTCACGTGGTCAACCAAGAAGGGATAATGGTTGATCAAGCGAAGATCGAAGCTGTGACGAAGTGGGAACAACCGAAAAGTCCCACAGAGATTCGAAGCTTTTTAGGATTAGCCGGATATTACCGAAGGTTTATCCAAGGTTTTTCTTCGATTGCTACTCCATTAACAGCTTTGACCCACAAAGGAGCTACTTATGCTTGGAGTGAGAAGCATAAAGAAGCATTCGAGAAGTTAAAGAAGAAGCTATGCGAGGCACCGATACTTTCTCTACCCGATGGAGTTGAAGACTTCGCTGTTTATAGTGATGCGTCTGGTGTTGGATTGGGTTGTGTTTTGACCCAAAGAGAAAAGGTGATAGCATATGCGTCTCGACAGTTGAAAGAGCATGAAAAGAATTACCCGACTCATGATTTGGAGTTGGCAGCAGTAGTTTTCGCTCTGAAAATATGGAGGCATTACCTCTATGGCACGAAGTGCAAACTTTTCACTGATCATAAGAGTCTCCAATACCTCTTTAATCAGAAAGAATTGAATATGAGGCAACGACGCTGGCTAGAATTACTTAAAGACTACGACTGCGAGATACTTTACCACCCCGGTAAAGCTAATGTTGTTGCTGATGCTCTCAGTCGGAAGGTCAATCTTGAAAGGAAGAGGCCAAGAGCGTTGAGAATTGAAGTTGTCTCGACTATTGTGGAAAGTATAAAGAAAGCTCAAGAGGAAGCTTCTGAAAAAAATGACCGAAAGGAGGAACGTTTGGGTAAAACGTTGGTGTTTGGTACTAATGGTCATGGACTGAAGGTATTCCAAGATCGTATTTGGGTACCTAAGTCAGGAGGAATTAGGGATCTTCTGATGGAAGAAGCTCACAAGACCATGTACTCGATTCATCCGGGTAGCACTAAAATGTATAGGGACCTGAAACCCTACTACTGGTGGCCGACGATGAAGCTTGATGTTGCAAAGTATGTGGCCGAGTGTGTGACTTGTGCGAGAGTCAAGACACAACATCAGAAACCGTACGAGAGTTTAGAACCTTTGCCTGTGCCTATGGGTAAGTGGGAAGACATTGCTATGGATTTTGTCACTAAACTGCCCAGAACAAAGAATGGTCACGACATGATTTGGGTGGTCGTTGATCGATTCACTAAGAGTGCGCATTTCATAGCGGCCAGGGAGAAATGGTCTATGGAGAAGCTTGCAAATTCTTACGTGAAGGAAATTGTGAGGCTTCACGGTGTTCCGTTAACGATTGTATCGGATCGTGATAGCCGTTTCACCTCAAGGTTTTGGAAAAGTCTACAAGAGGAAATGGGTACCAAGTTATGTTTAAGCACAGCTTACCATCCGCAGACTGATGGTCAGAGTGAAAGAACAATACAAACACTTGAAGATATGCTGAGAGCATGTACCTTGGAATTCCTAGGTAATTGGGATGAACATTTACCGTTGGTAGAATTTTCCTATAATAATAGTTTTCACTCGAGCATTAAGATGGCACCTTATCAAGCTTTGTATGGACAGAAGTGTCGTACGCCGTCTTGTTGGCTTGAGGCTGGGGAAAAGCAGTTTATGGGACCGGAGATGGTTCATCAAACTGCTGAAAAGTTGAAAATAATTAGGGAAAGAATGTTAGCAGCTCAGGATCGTCAAAAGAGCTATGCTGACAAGAAGCGAAGACCGATGACTTTTGAGATTGGAGATTCGGTTTTGCTTAAAGTCTCGCCGTGGAAGGGACTTATAAGATTTGGTAAAAGGGGAAAGTTGAGTCCAAGGTTTATTGGACCGTTTAAAGTCCTTCAGAGGATTGGGAATCAAGCTTACAAGCTCGAATTACCCGAAGAACTGAATGGAATTCACAACACCTTTCATGTGTGCTATTTGAGGAAGTTCACTGGAGAAGTTCCCGATATAATTCCAATTTCTGAATTGAGAATTGATGAGAACAAAAGGTTGATTGAAGAACCAGAGGCAATTGTTGACCGAAAGACTAAGAAGTTGCGACGCAAAATGGTTGGATTAGTGCTTGTCCGATGGAAACACACGAATGGGCCGAATCTCACCTGGGAGACGGAGAGTGACATGTTGAGTCGCTATCCGCATTTGTTTGTTGATGTGTGATTCCGGGGACGGAATCATTCTAAGGTGGAGAGAATTGTAACGCCTGTGTTTCGGGCTTGCCATTTGTAGCAATGTAATAGTCTAGGTTGACCTTTGTAACCCATTTTGAAGTAATAAGATTGTATTATTTGAGTATTATGTGTTATGTGCTTAATTGCTTAATTATATGGTTTGATTAATTAAGAATAAAAATAAGCGTCAAAATTTAAGTGTAAAATAAACTTAATATCTTTGGTTAATGTTGTAGTAATTGAAACGAGGTTTCCGAATATATATAGAACGCCCAAATCTGACTTCGTATGAGGAAGTTATGATTTATCGAAGTTCCGGCTTAGCGATATACAGCCTGTTTTACTCGATTTGAGATCGAGCGGTTGTTAGCCGAAGCAATCTAAATGAGAATCGAAGATCTCATTGTTGGTATTGAAACGATAAAAAGTTAGGCGAGAACGGACGTCAAACGAAGAAGTTATGAATTTATAACGAAAGTTTCTGTCCCGGCCTATTAAAAATAATTAATAAAAATAAAGTCAAAATTAGCCGACGGAGTCTAAACGAAAGTCGTAGAGCATGGTCTCACCTTCGCGTGGATATAAAGAACGTCGAAAACGGAGTTCGTATGAAGAAGTTATGAATTTCCGAAGTTTATTAATCATTTTGTATTTATTTTTAATTCAAAATTCGGAAGCATTATCCGAAGGAGTCACCGATCTGATCCGAGGTACGCCCCGCGTACTCGAGTACGCCCCGCGTACTCCGAGGGATGTCGACACTCGCACTCGAGCACTTCGGATACGTAAGCAATGACGTTTTGGGCAGTACGCCCCGCGTAACGCAGTACGCCCCGCGTACTCCGAGGCTCCAGCCTCTATATAAAGGATCCGAAGACAGCCTTGATTTTTGTTCATTTTCTTCTCTTCTCTCTAGTCTTTTGCATCGTTTTTCGTGCCGAAGCTATCCCGAAGCCCCGGTATTATACTCTAGCCCCGAGGCAAGTCCCGAGATCCCGAAGATCCCGAAAAGTGCGGTTCCCGAGTCGAAGCTCTGCCCGCGAGAAGTTCGATTTTTGAGGAGATCTTCCAGATCTGCTGTGGATTACTACTTCTATAAGCCGTAGTGCTGTCCGATCATCTTCTGATCAAGTGAGTGTGTAGTTATTTTCTTCTAATACAATAATACGAAGTATTTTATATAAAAATACGTGCTATGTGTATATATTTGGTTGTGTTATGTGTGAATGTGTATTCACTCTCTTCTATCTTATAGATCTGCTTATTTCTTTATGAGATATGTGTTATGTGTGTGTGTGCCTCATCTGTTATGTGATATAGGTGTTGATTAAAGCATGCTATACAGGTTTTCTTTAAACTATGTATACAAATGTATATTTTTATCTACTAATATGTTGGGTAGAACACGGGTAGACAGTTGGTGTGTAATAAACAGATGAGAGGCCTCGTTGTTGTTTGATTGAGTCATCTAGCGGAGTTTAGATGACGACCACTGGCTATTCTAGACGGTCTTGTGGAAACATTAGCAGGTTCGCCACCTGTAGGTGTTAATGAACTTGGGTGTTCATTCGCTGTACTCCATCCCCCTCATGGTTGCCTTATTTGACTTATATTGCTGAGGTACCCCCGAAGCATGTGTTGTCGCCCCGATGAAATATTCTTAGGCTAGGTCCCTTATGTTAGTTGTTTTAGGGACATTAAAGTGAGAATAACGGGAATGGGTAATTGGGTTATTGTTGGTTGGTGAAAATTAAATATGATATTTATTGTGGGTTGAAAACCCTATATGCTCACCAGGCTCCCAAGCCTGACCCACTCAGTTTTAAATTGTATTACAGGTAGTGGCGGAAGGGCATGAGATGGATGAACCATCAAGTTGTTTTGTTTACAAGTCTGCATATGTTTATATTTGTTATATGACTTGTAATGTATTCGTTTATGCTTATTGGTCTGTATCGGAACATGACACCCCGAGTTTTGATTATAATGAAAATACATTTCTTTTATGAAATGCTTCGGTAAACAATGTTTTATCATGTTTTGTTTTTGGGAACAAATTCCGCAACTCTTTCAAATCAAAAGGATTTACTCTGAAAATATTTAAAAGCATAAATGAAAATCGGTCTTTTCTGGCCGAGATTTTGGGGATGTCACAGATACGCTTCGGAAAGCGTGGAAAGCTAAATCCAAGGTACATTGGGCCTTTCGAGATTCTTGCAAGAATCGGCCCAGTGGCTTACAAACTCAATCTACCGAACGAACTTCGTAACATACATTCTACATTCCACGTTTCCAATTTGAAAAGGTGTCTATCCGACGAGACTCTTGTAATCCCACTCGACGAGATCGAGATCAACGAGAGCCTCAACTTCGTGGAAGAACTCGTAGAAGTCATGGACCGTGAGGTCAAGCAAACGAAGCATAGCCGTATCCCGATTGTGAAAGTTCGCTGGAACGCCAAGCGCGGACCGGAATTCACTTGGGAACGCGAGGATCAGATGAAACTTAAATATCCTCATCTTTTTACTTAGTTATTTGTAATAATCTAGTAACTAAACTCAAATTTCGGGACGAAATTCCCTTAACAGGGGGATGATGTGACAACCCGAAAAACTTCTCGCATACACTCTTCAATTCTTTCCAATATTAGACTTATTTTACTATATAGTAGTACCCTTTAGAGTCTAATGAAGCGTTCTAAATGTGATATAATCAAGGTAGGAGTGTTAAAAAGGGTTAACTCGAAGTGTAGGAATCAAAAACCGGGCCAAACACTCCAACACATGGAGTGTGCGGCTACACACTTGAGTGTGCGGCCACACACTCTTGTTTGCGGCCTCACACCCTCCCAACCGCACACTCCACCTATATATGCCACACTTAGATCATTCTTGAACGCTTCCTTCACTTCTTCAAGCATAGAACACGAAAATCCTCTCAAGTATCATCCATTCTCCTTGAAGATCTTCATAAAAGGTACCAAGAACACCAAGATCTTCATCTGGCCGCACACATGGCAGCACACACCACCAAGCAGCACACATGGCTGCATATAGGGCCGCACACATGTGCTGGCAGCACACTAGGTCGCACACCTGGCCGCACACAGACATATAGTGTGTATTTTGGCCATACACCCTCTTGTATAGCCTTATAAACCCTCATACAATCATATATGATTATAACACTTCATTATAAGTGTTTACTAGTCCCTAAGGTGGTCCCAAAATCATCAATTAGTTGTTCATAACACTAATTAAATCCATATATGTACCAATATATGCTAAATAGGATTCGCGTGTGTACTCAAGTCACCACTTGGCACCTAGCGTCTAATCCAACATTGTCATCAGAACCACTCACTACAGGTGAGTTCATACCCCTTTAATTAACCTTTGAAATACTTTTAAATGTTTTAAATACTTTTATAGGGGGGGAATACAAGCTAAATACTTATAGTTATTACATCAATCACATGTGATTAATAACTAGAAAACCAATGATTTTATCACTGTTCAAACTGTTTATCAAACTGTTTTACTTCAAAATGTTTTACAAACTCTTTTACTTATCAAATACTTTTATTTAAACTTTATTATACTTCTTATAAATTGCATGTCCATATATGCATAGATATATAAGAAATGTTTAAAAGACTTAGGAAGGCCATCCGCCCTATTTCCTTTTCCTCGATTTGGATGTGGTCTGGTGGGATGTCGGGTAGCCGTCCGAGGGTCGTTTCAATATTAATTATATATCATATGTGAATATATAGACATAAAAGTACTTCCATATTCATGCGTATCAGTTACATCATTAGTAAGTTACCATCGGTAGACAGGTACCGAGACCAACTTTTGAGAAGATGGAGCGCATCCAAAACTCATCTTATTATTTTGATTTACATTATATTTTTGGTGTCTAAAACTGTACAGAACATGCTTGTATTAAAATTATATATTTAATGCAATAGATGATGTTGTTTGCTTGTTTACTACTACTGTGTTGTGATACATTACATGACGTCCTCCGCCCCAGAACGTTTCTGCCGTTCTCGGTTTTGGGGTGTGACATTGGTGCAAGTAAGGCATTTACTCACGAAGGTAGCAATCTCTGCTTTCATGCTAGGCCACCAGTATATAAGATCCAGATACATCTTGTCTGAACCTGGGTGGATGGAATATCGAGTGTTGTGCGCTTCGGTCATCACCAAGTCTCTGAAACTATCGTGTTTCGGTGTCCAAATCCGATCCATGAGATATAAAGCTCCGCCACCCTTAACCACCAAGTTCTTATCCATCCCTCTTAGGGATTCACCCGTCATATTTTTAGGTTTCAAAGCTTCAAGCTGAGCCTCCTTAATTTGTGTGGACAATTGTGAATGAATAGTCATAGTCAATGATTTGACTCTACGACCAGAGTTTTTTTTTCGACTCAGGGCGTCAGCTACTACATTGGCTTTGCCGGGATGATAACGAATTTCGCATTCATAATCACTGAGTAGCTTGACCCACCGTCGTTGTCTCATATTGAGCTCCTTCTGGTCGAATATATGTTGTAGGCTTTTGTGGTCTGTAAAGATAGTGCTTTTTGTACCATACAGGTAGTGTCTCCAGATCTTCAGAGCAAACAAAACTGCTCCTAACTCAAGATCATGTGTGGTGTAGTTGACCTCGTGTGTCTTCAGCTGTCTTGAGGCATAGGCAATGACCTTACCTCGTTGGATCAGAATACAGCCGAGCTCTTGATTGGATGCATCGCAATAGGCCACAAAGTCTTCTATTCCCTCTGGGAGGGATAGTATCAGTGCGGTGCATAAGGCTCGCTTCAGCGTTTGGAATGCTTTCTCTTGCTTCTCTTCCCAATCAAAGGCCACGCCTTTTTGGGTCAATGTCGTAAGCGGTTTCGTAATCCGAGAGAAGTTCTGAATGAACCTACGATAGTAGCCAGCGAGGCCTAAAAATTGGCGAATTTCTGTAGGCGTCTTCGGTGCTGACTAGTTCTCAATGGATTTGATTTTGGAAGGGTCCAAATGAATTCCCTCTTCACTAACAACATGACCTAGGAATTCGACTCTTCGAATCCAAAACTCGCATTTAGAGAACTTTGCATAAAGCTTCTCTGATCGTAATGTTTCCAAGATCTGACGTAGATGCTTACTATGCTCTTCCTTACTATGAGAGTAGATAAGTATGTCATCGATGAACACAATGACGAACTGATCTAGGTGAGGACAGCATACCCTATTCATTAGATCCATGAATATTGCGGACGCATTAGTCAATCCGAATGGCATCACTAAAAACTCGTAGTGTTCATAACGAGTTCAGAAGGTTGTCTTCGGAACATCCTCCTCTTGCACTCGTAATTGGTGATACCCGGATCTCAGATCTATCTTTGAAAAGTAGTTCGCCCCTTGAAGTTAGTCAAACAAATCATCAATTCGAGGCAGAGGATAACGATTCTTAACGGTAAGCTTGTTTAGCTCCATGTAGTCGATGCACATACAAAACGATCCGTCTTTCTTCTTGACGAACAAGACTGGAGCTCCCCAGGGTGAGAAGCTTGGTCAAATAAAGCCCTTGCTGTGCAGTTCGTTAAGTTGACCGAACAGTTCCTGCGTTGTCATTTTTGGAAATCAATTTATGTGTGGGTGTTCATCCCCTATAAATTGATTTGTATGTGAATGTTCTTGATGTATTTATTTTTGCCATTTTGAAACGAAAGAGAGAGAGAGAGAGAGAGAGAGAGAGAGAGAGAGAGAGAGAGAGAGAGAGAGGGTAATGTTATTTTTCTTTTATTTTTAATGAAAATAAAAATAATAAAATTAAAATAAATTAAAAAATAATTAATGAATGACATATTCATCATTTCAGGTTGGGTATGGACCAAAACGACATAAAAATGTAAACCATATGGACCAAAACCACACAAAGTATTCAAATTTGGACCACCGATGCATCCCCAAACTTTTTTGGGCCAAAATCACAGAATTTTGCTAACCATAAGGACCATTTTTGCAATTTTGTTCTCTCTCTCTCTCTCTCTCTCTCTCTATATATATATATATATATATATATATATATATATATATATATATATATATATATATATATATATATATATATATATATATATATATATATATATATATATATATATATATATATAAAAGATGAATTTTGATTTTAACCAAATGTTGATAGTCATCCAACTTTGATTTTATAATTTGTATTTTCCAGTTTTTTGCTAGGTTTTAAAAAGTTTTTATTTGGTTAGAAGAAGTTATAGTATTCTTAGCACATTGTAATATATGTTTTTTTTTTAAACAACAAAAACATAACATGTCTAGTACAAAAAAGCAAGTGATAGCATGTCAATTTAATATGTTTGATTTTGAGGAAAAAAATTAAAAAAGTAAATAAATACCAACAGCCAATCAAAACACTCATGTCCACTTTCTTTATCCTCTCTCATTTAGCTACCAGCTTGACGAATCATTCTTGACAAGTTGCTTAGCATAAGGTAAGAGATTGTATATAACGTTTCGTAGTATCCCTTACCACCTCCTTAGCATGTCTCACTCAATATGGCCTTAGTGACCATTGTGAACCATTTTCTAGAAAGAATAGTTTATATAATTCAATTATATGTGATAATAAACTCGAATTTACATTTATAAATAGTTAAATACGTTCCTTCTAGGAAGAATTATCTTTAAGCACAGAATTTGAACACTTCCTTTCCTTACAAAAAAACAATGTCTTTCTGTAAGTTTAAATCTTTATTTATTTACTTTAATCTAGTTACAATTATGAATTGACATTTCTTTGCTGGCTTCCAGTAAGCGTGGCCTACCAAAATAACAATCTAAGTGGGTTAACTTTTTGTTCATGTTTTCCACTATGAATATTACGTTGGAGCAAGTCTTAGTGTCGGCAAATAAAAGGCCACATGTTCATGCACCCAATAACAATACAAGAGTGACCTTACCTTATATTACTTACCTAACTCACATGACCCAAAGATTTTTTACACAATTTATAAGCTTTTGGACCACAAATTTTGTGTTTTTACATTGAAAACACTTATATATTTTTTTTAACTAGTGAAGTTTGTAAAAGCTATCAGATATAAACCAGCAACAAAAAAAGATAACTAACATTAAGTTTTTTTAATCAAGAAAACTCTTTTTCAAAATGAAATGGCTTAGAAACTAACAAGAACATAGATAAATTATGAAGTTATAAAAACATAAAAAGGACATGCAACCATACAATCCTTCTAAAACTAAACTTTCTACTTCTATTGTTAAAAAACAAACAAACAAACGGGACAATGTCATCAAAGGTAGCCGATTATTAGGTTTTAGCCGTTCCAAACAAGTTATGAAACCACCACAATATCCAAAGGGGTTGGCCAAAAAGACACCCAATTTTACCATATAGACACCCTAATTTATTTTTGAAATATTTTTAATGGTTGAAATTGTATTGTTTTCCAAAAAAACTATTATATGTAGTTAACCATAGGTTGACTTTTTAAAAGGTATTCAATGGGTGTCTTATTAGCAACACACTATCCAAATTGTCGTAACAATGACCGCATTGAAACCTTTTCTTTAGCCACCCTTAAGGTTGGAACTATCATCGCACAAAATCCAAGTATCCAAATTCAAAACGAAAGGGAAATCAATACCCCCGACATCTTGCAATAAGACGCCAAATATCCACAAGATCCAAGCAAAAAAAGAAACAAATGCCTTAGGGTTTCTTGGGCCGATCCACAAATAGGAAAAATTGTAGAGTCCAAATCAATACATTTATTAGACAAGTTAACCACAGGTGGGAATCCAGTTCAAAGTTATCCTCCAAAGTAAAACATTGAGCTTAATAGGAACTAAAGTGTTTCATTTAGTAGCCACCTCACTAGTAACCAAGGTGCCACTATCAATGAAAGATATAACCATTGATTCTCTTGAACCCCACCTCTCTGGTGTTTAGGTATAGACTATGGCCGAGTTGAAAGATTTACACACTTCTCCACAAGGTCATATTTACAGTTACCAAGAACATAAACATGATGGTATTTTGTTTCTTATCAAGCCAAGCCAAGTGTCCACCAAAAATTGGTGTTTTTACCATTACCTGCTTTAATAGAGAAAAATTCATTCAGGTTAATTCCTTTGGAATGGAGATGAGAGATAGCGTGCATTATGTTAATCCATGAGTTATTCGAAACACCATTCACGAGGGTAATTTAAAATACATTTTAAAATCATTGATTTTCACCAAGATAACTTTAGAATTTTAAATGTAGAAAGTAAACGGTCCCCACTACAAAACATATTTAATTGTTTTAAAATGGTGAGGAAGAATCAATTAATATCTTACATAGTTTAAGCAAACAATATAAACAATTGTTTTCTTAAAGTCCCTGCCAACTTCAATTCATATTCTCTACCGTATGGTTTGGTTCGCTGGAATCTATTGAAATTGAAAGGAATTGGAATCTAATTCCATCACTTTCCTTTGTTTGGTTTAAGCTTTCATGAGGAATTGAATTCCTAAATGAGTCAAATTTTCCTTTCAACGAGGAAAAATAAATTTCATCCAAAAACTTAATGAATTAAAATTTCTTTTAAGTGAGAATGTTGAATGTTATCATATTATCCATTTTACTTTCAACGCTACATATGAAACCCCTCTGTTGCCACCAACACCACCACCCGCCACCCACCCCCACCCCCACTGTCACCCACCATCACCACCTCCGCCACCTCAAAGACCACCACCTTCCACTCATTAGCACCGTCACCTCCACTATCATCGACCACTGCCACCGTTATCACTACCTCCACCACAACCACCACCACACATCACCGTTGTCACCACCCGTTACACACCACCTCTACCACCACCGCCGCCGCCGCCACAACTACCCACCATCACCACCTATACCACCACACTACCTTCCACCTCCACCACTACGACCATGCCATCACCGACACCATAACCTCCGCCACCACCACCACCAACACCTTCACCACCACCTTCATCACCACCACTGTTACTACCACCATTGCCACATCCACCACTACACCACCCACCACCTCTGCCACTACTCATGACCGCCAACATCACCATCTCCATCACAATTACTACCGCCACCACCGTTATCACCTCCGCCACTGCCCACCATCACCTCTGTCGCCATCACAATTACTAATTTTATAATTTATATAATATATTTTTACGTATAAGTTATAAAACAAAGTAAAAATAAGCAAAGAAAATGACAATTTTGTCATTTTATATTATTTTAGTTCCATTTTCTACCAACTAAACATAATATGGAACTGGATTCAAATTTCATTCCCGACAACCAAACAGAATATGGAATTTGATTCCAATTCTCGACAGATTCCAATTTCTTAAGAGATTCTCATTCCTTCAAAAACATTCTGCGAACCAAACGTCACCTAAGTTTTCTATATAAACAATTGTTTTCTTAAAGTCCCTGCCAACTTCAACTCATATTCTCTAAGTTTTCTATATGAGAGCATGTTAAAATAAGTTAGGCAATGCATTGGCTAGTGAGAATACTCAAAATTGTTAAGTAAATAATGATAATTATTAAACTCGATTCAAACCTCCAAAATCAATATAAAACTAACAAAATGTCGAAAAACTCAAAAATATCAAATCAAAGGTACAATATACCAAAATTCAAGTCAAAGGGTTTGATAACCCATTATCCAAAGACAAAAGGTTTATTAATCCATAATCCAAAGCTATAGTGTTTAATAGCTAATAATCCATTATCAAAGGGTTTAATAACTTATAATCCAAACATACTCAAATACTTCTAAAAGTGTTAAACAATGATTAGAAAAGATTACATAACAATAAACATCAAAAACGGAAACCAAGGAATAACTCTACATAATCATTATGTAATGCATGCATCAATTACTAAACCATGTCAATCTTATTCGCCGGAACTCACCAATAGATGGTTAAATCCTCTAGCTCGTGAGTACATCCTCATCTTTTTCTTATTTACAAACTAGACACTAGTGAACCATCAACAAGGGGTAGCCGTACACGATTGTAAAAATGAAGAATATCTAGAAATATATTCATACACTGGTATCTCAGCACCTGATTATCAAATCTACATGGATATCATAAGTGTGCCTACAGTCTCTCATCCTAAATGGTAAATAACTAGTAAGTCTAAGGTTAGCCAAAGTGTCCAAAACTTAGTTCATGACTTATTAAATCATACCATATGATATAATCACTAGTTATGCTTTCTTTAATTATTATTTTCACAAAAAAAAATTATTCCCTAATTAAAATACAATCGTTGATTAATTATTAATAATAAATATTCAAAATGTGCCAACTTGATAAAGGTGTGACCCTATAGGATCATATGTTATTAGCAATATCATTCAATAATCATTCTTGAGCATATATATCCAACATACCATGGTTGAGAAAAGGACTGGAAAAAGGGTTAAGACTTTGACGACTGATGATGGATTGGAGTTCAGCAATGCTTCGTTTGATAACTTCTTCAAGCAAGAAGGTATAGTGAGGCACCGTAATTTACGACACACACCACAACAAAATGGAGTGGCGAAACGGATGAACAAAAACTCGTGCAGCGTTCTAGGTGCATGCAAATATTTACTAATTTATCCAAGCAATTATGTTGAAGTAGTTAACATTGCTTTCTAACTGGTGAAAAGATCACCATCAACCGTTATAGACTTGAAGACTCCTAAATAGGTATGGTCTGGAAAACCATCTGACTATTATGGTTTACGTATATTTGGATGTGCCACAATGATCATTTGAATGATTGTAAACTTGAGCCAAGGGCAATGAAGTGCATATTTCTAGGATATGCTACAGGTGTAAAATGGTATCGATTGTGGTGTACAGAAGACGGAAGAAATCCTAAATTTATCATGAGCAGAGATGTAACCTTTGATGAATCTGTCATGGGTAACCATGGAGAAGGTAATACAAGTCAAAAAGGGAACAAAGATCTGGGTGCTAACCAAAAGGTGGAGTTTGTATCTCAAACTCCATAAAGAGTTGTCATAAGTGATGAAGAGAAAGGTGGAAATTAACAACCTAGACAAGATGAAACGTAAAATGATCCTTTTTTTTCAGTCGGCGAGTCCATTAGAGAAAAAGACATGTAAAATGATCCTATTTATTCCGAGAGGCAATAGTTCTGAGATGAAAAACAATTTTGAATTTGGAACTAATTTTCCTTCTGATGTTTCCATCAGAGAGTCCAAGCCTCATGAAAGAACTGAGGATCAGGTATAATCATACCCATTTTGTTCAAAAAACCATTGAATTTGGTTTCGTCTAATGCCTTAGTAAAGACATTAGCAATCTCATCGTCAGATGGAACAAAAAAAAAGTTTGATGTTACCATTTTAAACATGATCTTTAATAAAATGGTACCGAATATCGATGTGCTTCGTCATAGAGTGCTGAATTGGATTGTGTGAAATAGCAATAGCAATTTAAGAATCACAATAGATTGGAATTTGTTGAAACCGGTAGCCATAATCCAGGAGCTGAGATTTCATCTAGAGAACTTGAGATGTTCAACTAGCAGCAAAATGTATTCCAATTCGACTGCTGAAAGTGCAATGCAGTTTTGTTTCTTAGATGACCAACTAACCAAACGACCACCTAAAAATTGACAGCCACGAGATGTGCTTTTTCTGTCCAATTGAAGACCACCATAGTTTGTATCAGAATATGCTTGAAGTAGGAAACTGTCATTTGTTGGTTACCAGATTTCGAGATTCTTTGTACCTTTGAGGTATCAGAATATTTTCTTAACAGCCAAAATATGAGACATCTATGGATTGACTTGAAATCTGGCACACAAACATGTTGAAAACATGATGTCCGGACGACTTGCTGTGAGATACAGTAGGGATCCAATCATTCCTTTGTAATTATTTTCATCAACTGCTACACCTGAAGAGTCCGAAAAGATCTTGTGTCCGAAACACATTGGTACCTTGGCTGACGCACAGGTGTCCATTGAGTACTTTTTGAGGAGTTCTGAAATGTACTTCTCTTGGTGAATGAAAATTCCTCTATTGGTCTGTTTGACTTGGAGACCAAGGAAAAAACTCAATTCACGAGTCATACTCATTTGAAATCTACGGACCATTAATTAGCAAAGTCAGCAACCATCGATGAATCGGTGGATCCGAAAATGATGTCGTCAACATAAATTTGGACAAGCATGAGATGTTTTTCATTTGACCTTCATAACAGAGTAGGATCTAGAATTCCTCTTTGAAAAGCTGATCGCTTGAGAAATCAGTGAGGGTCTTGTACCATGCGCGAGGAGCTTGCTTGAGGCCATAAACAGCTTCCCTGGAGTTTATAGCAGTAGTTCGGATATGATAGATTAACAAAACCGGGAGGCTGTTGAAGATACACTTCAATATCAAGTTCACCATTTAGAAAATCACTTTTGACATCCATCTGGTAAACCTTAAAGCCTTAGTAAGCAGCATAATCAAGAAATATTCTGATAGCTTCAAGACGGTCAACAGGAGCAAATGTCTCATAGTAGTTAAGCCCATCAATCTGTGTAAATCCTTTAGCCACCAATCTTTCTTTGTTCCGAATATTGACTCCTGCATCATCTAGTTTGTTCCGAAACACCCATCTTGTCACACCCCAAAACCGAGAACGGCGGAATATGTTCTGGGGTGGAGGACGTCATGTACAGTATCATAACAATTGCATAATAGTAAAAACAACAGACAACAACCATTTCATTAATATAGTGATTATAAATACAAACGTGTTCTGCACAGTTAATAGACACCAAAATTATAAACAAAAATAAAAGATGAGTCTTGTATACGCTCCATCTTCTCAAAAGTTGCACCAGTACCTGTCTATCCTTGACCTGAGGATACAAGTTATTTTGAAAACGAGTATCAGCATAAAGCTGGTGAGTTCATAAGAATTTAGTGTCGTTGTTTGTATAAAAGTGTTTACAATCATGTAATGTAAAAGCTGTAATTACTGTTTGAGTATGGAAGAAATCCCTAGAAAATCCTATATTTTCCAAAATTGAGCATTTGTAAGTTAAATCCGTCAAGTCTGTAAAAGTATTTCCATTGAAACTTTCAGTTATAAAAATAGGGTATAAATTCCATTCAAGTAACATAGATGAGGAAAAGTATTGCTGGTTGGCTGTAGTAGTGTTTCAAACTTCAATATATATTTATTTACTTCGGGAAGTTAGCTTAGACTTTAAGTCTTAGTGTGTTAATTTGGATATGGATGTGATCTCTCATGTAACCAAACTGAGTGATGATAGCGGGTCCGATGACCTTCCCGGTCATACGTAGTGTAGTGATATAGTGCCACCCCTGGGCCTAGTCGGCTCGGATTATAGTTAACAGTCGGGATGTAATAGCGTCCGTCCTATATAGATCTATACATGTAGTGTTGCTTTCCTTCCGGGAAGCTCTGGTTACATGGTATTTGCATGGTAGAGTGTCGTATAGAGGGATAGTGTGTTATATTCTGGATTAGCGTATTCTCTTGTATTATAATGTAGTAAACTTTTAGTATAGTATATAGAGTGTTCTCTTTAACGTGCATTAACTTGTAATAGTAGTAATTATAGTGAGTATCATAGTAATAAAGGTAACGAGCAGTAGTCTTAACTATACCTATTATAGTTAAATAGAGTGTGGGATTGCAAGCCTTTGATTTACAAAGGTATTGAATAAGATGAAGACTTTCATATCTAACACAAATATATATGATATATAACTAAGAATTCAACGACAGTCGGACGGATAACAGTATACCCTAAGACCACAATCAAACAAGAACAGGAAATAAGTCGAGTTATCGGTCCTAAGTCCTTCAAGTCTTACTTATATAAATATATTGGTGTAGATATAGTTTAAAAGAAAAGTAATTTAAAAGCAGCTTGAAAATATTTTTAATAACAATTTAATATAGAAAATGCATTTGATATTTATCTAAAACAATTTTATTGACAAGTAGCTAAAAGTATAGAAAATCCTTTTTGGTTGCAAGTTATAAATCACATATGATTGGATACTAAAACTTGTTGCATTTAACTTTTATTCCCCCCCCCCCCCCCTTAAAACATGTAAAAACATTTGAAAAGATTAATTAAAGGGTATGAACTCACCTGTAGCGAGTAGATCGGGTGGAAGTGTCGGATGAGCGTTTAGTGTCAAGTAAAGACTTAAACACACTCTATGACCCTAGTAACATATGAAGACATATGTTTACAAGTAATTAGTGATTAAGACACTAATTAAACACATATAGACATCCTAATGCGAAGAACAACTCTTTGGTCAAGTGTTAGAAGGCTATTGGGTTGCAAGGAAGGAGTTTTAGGCCTCACTATGGAGTTTACTCCTCACATACTCACCTTAGGTGATTTTACGGCTGAGGGACCACCTTCCCCATGAGTTTACGACCGTAAAGTCATGGGAGGAGTGTATTTGTGTGTTTTCAAGTCTCTTATGTCTCTAAGAAGGGTTCCAAGGCAAATTCCAAGGCTTGAGGGGTGTTTAGGGTTCAAAAGGGACACTCCCTTGGAGTTTGCTGTCCTAGGACCACTCCTTGGGAGTTTACGGTCATGAACCCCATGGTTTACGGCCATGAACTCTTGGACACCCCTTATACTTCATTTTTGAGGTCCTTAGCTTACTCCTACAAGTTTCTATGTGAAGGTCCAAGGCTAAATAGGGGGTTAAAGGCTCAATTTGCATAATTTAAGGGAGTTTACAGCCTAAGGGTGTTCTTGGGCCGTAAACCCTCTTTTAAGCCTCTAAACATAAGATTTAATGTCTAAAACACTTCTAGGGTATGTTCTAAGTTAGCCTCTAAGCCTAAGAAAGAGATTTGGGGGCATTTTGGCACACTTTTAGGGGTTTACGGCCTAAGAAGGTTCTTGGGCCGTAAACTCCTTGTTCTAGGCCTCCATGGATGATTTTCAAGCTACGTAAACATGTAATGAGCTTTAGAACAATCTAGGGTAAGAGAACTTACAATTTGGGGTCGAAAACTTGACGATTCTTCGATGAAATCGCGTTTTTAGAGAGAGAGGGTAGAGTGAGAGAGTGGAAAGTGTGCAAATGAAGTCTAATAAATCCTTATATAAGGTGAGTTAGTTGTACAAGAGTTTACCGCCCAGAGTTTATTGTTGGGTTTACTGCCGAGTTAACTACCGAGTTTAGTGTCGAGTTTACTGTTGAGTTTACTGTTGGGTTTACTACCGAGTTTACTGCCGAGTTTACTACCGAGTTTACTGCCGAGTTTACTTCCGAGTTTACTACTCGGAGTTTACTGTCGTAAACCCCATGTTTACGGCCATAAACTCCATCTTATGGAGGTTATGGCATGATTTTTGGTGTTAGGGCTTTAGTGGTTGTTTTCTAAGACTTGATCCTTAAGTGTGAAAGTCTCGAAATACTAAAACAGACATTAATTTGTGCTAAAAGATGACAGAAAATGAATTTGACTTCCAAATGAAATGTTTGACTAAAGAAATTATATATATGAAATATTCGGGTTGTCACATCATTCCCCCGTTAGAGGGAATTTCGTCCCGAAATTAGAGTTCAAACAATCATGTTTTACAAAATAACTAAGCAAAAAGATGAGGATATTTAAGCTTCATTTGATCTTCAAGCACCCAAGTGAACTCTGACCCTCATTTGGCGTTCCATCGAACCTTCAAAATTGGGATGCGGCTTAGTTTCGTTCGTTTGACCTCCCGGTCCATGATCTTCGCAGGCTCTTCCACGAAGTTGAGGCTCTCGTTGACTTTGATCACGTCGAGTGGGATTACGAGAGTCTCGTCGGACAAGCACGTTTTCAGGTTTGAGACATGGAAGGTAGGATGTATGTTACTGAGTTCGCGGGGTAGATTGAGTTTGTAAGCTACGGGGCCGATTCTGGCGAGAATGTCGAAAGGCCCTATGTATCTTGGATTCAGCTTTCCACGCTTTCCAAAGCGTATCGTGCCTTTCCAGGGTGAGACTTTCAAAAGGACTCGATCTCCCACCTGGAATTCCAAGGGTTTTCTCCGTTTGTCTGCGTAGCCTTTCTGTCGATCTCTAGCGGCTTTTAGTCGTTCACATATTTGTACGATCTTCTCGGTCGTCTCTCCGATGATCTCCGGACCCATGAGAGTGCTGTCAGGAATGCGCCCTTTAGCTAACTGAGTGTCACCCACCTCAGCCCAGCAAAGAGGGGATCTGCACTTCTTACCAAAGTTAATCACACAGGCTCGCAGCATATCTTCCAGGGTTTGGATAGTTCTCTCACTTTGTCCGTCGGTCTGCAGATGGTAGGCTGTACTCATGTCCAACCTCGTCCCTAATGTGTTTTGCAGTGATTGCCAAAATCTCGAAGTAAACCTACTATCTCTATCATAGATAATAGATATAGGGACACCATGCAGCGGTACTATTTCCTTAATGTATGTTCTTGTGAGTTTCTCCATCTTGTCTATTTCTTTGATGGGCAGGAAGTGTGCGGACTTGGTCAATCTTTCGACGATGACCCATATGGTATCCAGCCCACCCGTTGTCTTGGGTAGCTTAGTTATGAAATCCATAGTGATCCGCTCCCACTTCCACTCCGGTATCTCCGGTTGTTGGAGAAGACCTGATGGCTTCTGGTATTCGACCTTGACCTTAGCGCAAGTAAGGCATTTACTTACGAAGGTAGCAATCTCTGCTTTCATGTTGGGCTACCAGTATGACTTTTTAATATCCAGATACATCTTATATGATCCTGTGTTAACGGAGTATCGCGTGTTATGGGCTTCCTTCATGACCAGGTCTCTGAAGCCACCGTGACGCGGTGTCCAGATTCGGTCCATGAGATATAAGGCTCCGTCACCCTTGACCTCCAAGTTCTTATCCATTCCTCGCAGGGATTCTCCCGCCACATTTTCAGGCTTAAACGCTTCGAGCTGAGCTTCCTTGATTTGTGCGGAGAGATGCGAATGGATAGTCATTGTTAACGACTTGACTCTTCGACCAGAATGTTCCTTCCGGCTTAGGGCGTCCGCTACTACATTGGCTTTACCTGGATGATAACGAATTTCGCATTCGTAATCATTGAGTAGCTCGACCCACCGCCGTTGTCTCATGTTGAGCTCCTTCTGGTTGAATATGTGTTGTAGACTCTTGTGGTCGGTGTATATCGTGCTCTTCATACCGTATAGGTAGTGTCTCCAGATCTTTAGGGCAAACACAACCGCTCCTAATTCGAGGTCGTGCGTGGTGTAGTTGACCTCGTGTGTCTTCAGCTCTCTTGAGGCATAAGCGATTACCTTACCTCGTTGCATCAGAACACATCCAAGTCCTTGATTTGATGCATCGCAGTATACCACGAAGTCTTCTGTCCCTTCGGGAAGGAATAATATCGATGCGGTGCATAGGGCTCGCTTCAGGGTTTGGAATGCCTTCTCCTGTTTCTCTCCCCAATCAAATGTCACGCCTTTCTAAGTCAATGTGGTGAGGGGTTTCGCAATCCGAGAGAAGTTCTGAATGAATTTACGGTAGTAGCCAGTGAGGCCTAGAAATTGATGAATTTCTGTAGGCGTCTTCGGTGCTGACCAGTTCTCGATAGCTCTAATCTTGGATGGGTCCACATGGATTCCTTCCTCGCTAACCACATGTCCTAAGAATTCGACTCTTCGGATCCAGAATTCGCACTTAGAGAACTTCGCATATAGCTTCTCAGATCGTAGGGTTTCTAGGACTTGTCGTAGGTGATCGCTATGCTCCTCCTTACTTCGAGAGTAGATGAGTATGTCATTAATCAAGACGATGACGAACCGATCCAAGTAAGGACGACACACCCTATTCATTAAATCCATGAATACTGTGGGCATGTTGGTTAGTCCGAACGGCATTACTACGAACTCGTAGTGTCCGTAACGAGTTCAGAAGGCTGTTTTCGAAACATCCTCCTCAAGCACTCGCAGCTGGTGATACCCGGACCTAAGATCAATCTTGGAAAAGTAGCTCGCCCCTTGCAGTTGGTCGAATAGGTCGTCTATACGGGGAAGAGGGTAGCGATTTTTGACCGTCAGCTTGTTGAGTTCTCTGTAGTCGATGCACATAAGGAATGATCCGTCCTTCTTCTTCACGAACAAGACTGGTGCCCCCCATTGTGAGAAGCTTGGTCTTATAAAGCCCTTGCTGAGCAGCTCATTAAGTTGACCGGACAGTTCTTGCATCTCAGCAGGCGCTAGACGATATGGAGATTTAGCTACGGGGGTAGCCCCTGGGATTAGGTGGATTCTGAACTCAACCTGACGTTTGGGAGGTAAACCTGGGAGTTCCTCTAGAAAGATGTCGGGGAAGTCGCATACGGCAGGGAAGTCTTTTAGATCTTTCGTTTTTTGGCTCGAATCAACAACGTGGGCAAGGAATGCGCGATATTCCTTCTGTAAGTACTCCTGGGCTTGAATACTCTAGATGATACGAAGGCTCGTAGTGGGTTTGTCTCCGTAGATTAACAGGGTTTCGTTATTCAGTAGATTTAGACGGGTTGCTTTATCGAAGCACAACATATCAGCACGATGGAGACTCAACCAGTCCATGCCCACAATGACATCGAAACTCTTGATCGACACTGGTATGAGGTCGATTGGGAAAGACTGATCATCTAGTGTGAGGGTGCAACCTAAGTAGATTTCGTTAGAGCTCTCTGTCTTTCCGTTAGCCATTTCTACGACGAATGTTTCTTTTAGTGGTTGTGGGGATTTCTTAAGTAAGTGTTTAAAGTTTTGGTTTATGAAGCTTCTTTCTGCACCACTATCGAATAAGACACAATCATAAGAGTTGTTGAGAAGGAACGTACCCGTGACTACTGTGGGGTCCACTACTGCTTCATTGTGGCCAATAGCGAGTAGTCTTCCTATTCCTCTCGTATTTCCGGCCTTCGGACAGTTTTTCTTGAAATGGCCAACTTCACCGCAGCCATAGCAGGCCTGGCTCACTCCCGAACCGGAGACTTGGGAGATAGGTTTGGGTTGGGATCTACAAAACCGGACGGTATGGCCCTTCCGGTCGCAGTTGGTGTAGTGCAACTCACGTCAGGGACCGTTGTGATGGAAAGGGCACTTGGGGCACTTGGCCAGGTTTCCAACATAGGTTTTTGCTGGTACAGGGGTAGCAGGAGTGGTGGCAGCATGGACAGCCACTATTTGTTGGTTTTTGGAAGAGGGTTGAGCTTTCTTATCCTTCTTTTTGTCCCACCGTTTCCTCTTGTTTTCGGATATCTTGGGTTGTGTAGTGGCAGTTTCTGTTGCTGTTGATGGAGTGGAAGGAGTTTCATGATCGATCAACCTGTGGGCCAATTCCTTAGCGCTATCAAAGGTCGCAGGGCGTGATGCTAACACGTTCCCTCTGTATGGGGACACTAAACCCCAGATGTATCGTTCTATCTTCTTGCTTTTAGAAGGAATCATGTTAGGACACATAGCTACCAGGTCGCAGAACCTAGCAGTATAAGCTACTATGTCGGTCCCTATCATCTTGAGACTCCAAAGTTCTTCTTCAAGTTTCTGAACTTCGCCCTTATGGCAGTACTCATTCATCAGTAGGTCCTTCAATGTGTCCCAGCCCATGGCGTTGGCTGTTACCAAGGAGAGTGATTTGACATGCCCATTCCACCATGTCAAGGCCCTCTCAGTGAAAGTGGCAGTAGTGAACTTTATTTTGCTTTCTTCGGGGCATGAGCACATTTCGAAGACAGCTTTAGTCCTTTCGATCCATTGGGACAGAGCAAGGATTCCTCCGGTCCCATTGAAAAATGTTGGTTTACAGTTCATGAAATCCTTATAAGTACACCCCTGCGTACGTGTATGGATTTCGCCATGTCTGGAGTTGGTGCCCATTCCGGCTCCAGTAGCATCGCCCGAATTCATTTGGGCCATCACTGTCGTCACAGCTGTGACATCCCCAATTTCACGGCCAGAAAAGACCGATTTGTTTATGCTTTGTTTTATAAATCAGAGTGATCGTTTAAAGAAAACGGTTGCGGAATTTGTTCCCAAAATAAAATATGATAACCATTTATCAAAACATTTCTCGAAAAGAATGTATTTTCATTAAATAATAAAAACTCGAGATGTCATGTTCGTTACAGACCAAAAGCATAAACAATATAAAATGGACCTTACAATAGTTATTCAACTACTGATCTATAATCCAAAATCTCTCGTCAAGTCCACCAACTTATACCCTTGTGCCATTACCTGTAATGAAAAGGAAACTGAGTGGGTCAGCCTTGGGAGCCTGGTGAGCATATAGGGTTTTCAACCCACAATAATATAATTATTATATGTAATCAGCAAACAATCAACCCAATTACCCATCCCCATTATCTTCTTAAGGTTTTACCCTAAGAACCAACTATCCTTCATTCATTTATTCATAAGGAATTTGGCACGAATTCCATTGCTGCCAAAGCTTATTTATCCAGTACTAAATCCATAGTTATCTGGCGCTAACTCCATAGTCACCAAAGTTCACTTAACAAGCGCTAACTCCATAGTCGCCAAGGTCTACTCAACAAGCGCTAACTCCATAGTCGCCAAGGTTTACTCAACAAGCGCTAACTCCATAGTCGCCAAGGTTCATCAAATAGGCACGAAGTCACATCGTCGCCAAGGTTTATACAATAGGCGCTAACTCCATAGTCACCAACTATTCCATCTACCTATGTTCTACCCAACAATTTTGTAGATATAAATACTTACACAGTTTAAATCATTTAACACCTGTATAAAACTCCAATTTCCATGCCCATCTCAAATAGACAAATAAGATATAAACACATAGCACGTATTTCATAGCAAATACTTCATATTTATGTGTTAGAAGAAAGTAACTACACACTCACACATATAAACAACAATATACTTAATACACTCAAACCATACTTGTATTATTATCATGTTTATGAAAGGTAGTATACACTCACTTGATCAGAAGATGATCGGATAGCACTACGACTTGCAGAAGTGGTAATCCTCAGCAGATCTGGAAGATCTCCACAAAAATCGAACTTCTCGCGGGCAGAGCTTTGGCTCGGGAACCGCACTTCTCGGGATCTTCGCGATCTCGGGACTTGCTTCGGGGCTCAAGAATAATACCGGGGCTTCAAGGTATTTCTGGCACGCAAAACGATGCAAAACGGGAGAGAGAAGAGAGAAAATTAGCAATTGAGCCGGCTGCCCTCGCATCCTATTTATAGGAGGCTGGAGCCTCGGAGTACGCGGGGCGTACGCGTCCGAAACGTCATTGCATGCGTCATCCGAAGAACTCGAGTGCGAAGGTCGTCATAATTCGCTATACGCGGGGCGTACACTCGTACGCGGGGCGTACTTCGGATGAGTCTGATGACTCACCTTCGGATAATACCGGGATTTAATAATTAAATTTGATTATTATTTCATTAATAAACTTCGAAAATTCATATCTTCTTCATACGAACTCCGTTTTCGATGTTCTTTATATCCACGCGTAGGTGAGACTACGCTCTACGACTTTCGTTTAGACTGTGTCGGCTAATTTTGAATTTTATTTTTATTATTTATTTTTAATAGGTCGGGACATAAAATTTCGTTATAAATTCATAACTTCTTCGTCCGACGTCCGTTCTTGCCTAACTTTTCGTCGTTTTGCTACTAACAACGATATCTTCGATTCTCATTTAGATCGCTAAGGCTAAATATCACTCTAACGTGAATTCACTTTTTACGTCATTCAGCGTTGTGCCGATTCTGTCGCGAAACTTCAACAAGTCATAACTTCTTCATTATAACTCGGATTTTGGCGTTCTTTATATGTACGGAAACCTTGTAACATATACTACAAATTAGTTAGGATTATTCATTCTAAATAATCTTCTATCAAAAAGTCATTTTTGACGCTTATCGTCTCTAAATTGACTAGCCCTGATCTACAGGCATTACAATTATCTCCCCCTTAGGATGATTACGTCCCAGAATCATCAACGAAATAGGATTCGTATACTGACTCCGTAAGTTATCTCTCCATTCTAAGTAATAACCTTGATGCTGAACCCTGCATCTGCTCTTCGTACTACGTTGGACTTTAGATCGACATCTTTAAGTTACAAAATAAATCCTTATTGTGGACTCCTTCTTCTTCTAAGGATAAATACATTCATTTATCTATTGTAACTAACCGATGGGTCGTGCCCCGATGACCTCTCATCGCGGTCGGACTCAATTAATATGACCACTAGGTTCGGAATAACCATCATCCTACTAGCCATTACCGAAACAAGGGAAATGACAAACTTGAATAAAACAAAATCAATTACTAGCTTCTTGATAACCTTGTGACTTCCCCTGATCCAAGCGTGAGTCCTGTGCTTCCGGTAGTATAGATCTCTACTACCATTCACACCTACTCATACTCATCCCAAGTATTGTCTCGCAGTTAACCAAGTCACCATACATAAATCATATAATCATTCAACACATCAGATAACAAAACCAGGGTTTATATTAATTCTTGAAACTATTACACAAAAGTTCAAGTTCACCCTATACTATGCCTCTAGCAGGCTATGCTTCCTGATACAGACTTTATATATTAATATGAAGTCTTCATCTTTTAATCCTCCCATCCTTTTCTGCTTCGTTGAGGAACATGTTGAATGCCCTTGGCTGTGGAGGTGTGTTTTTCTGTGGGCAGTCTTTAGAAATATGACCTTCTTCGTTACACCTATAGCACATCTTCTTGATAGGTGCGCACTTGTTGGCGTAGTGCCCTGTCTTCCCACATTTGTAGCAAGTCATCTCCTTGCTACATTTCCCGAAGTGTTTCTTCTTACACTTCTCACACCACTTAGCTTCATCTCTTCCCCCAGATTTTGAGAATTTGCTTTCTTTGTCGATTATTGAAGATCCTTCACGCTTCCTTTTCTCTCTAACTTTAGCCCTTTCCAGACCATTTTCTTTTAATTGGGTCTCAACATTTTTGGCTGCCCAGATGGCGGCTTTCAGAGTGGTTGCTTGCTTGACTATCGGACCAAAGTCTGCTGGTAATCCATTGGCAAACTTGTTGACCTTGGAAAGTTCAGTTGGAATTAGGTATGGAATAAGCTTCATCTTCTCCGTAAAGCTCGTAGCGTATTCAGTAACGCTCAATTTTCCTTTCTTCAGATTCTAGAACTCATTGTTGATTTCCAGAAGATCTTGCTCAGAAGCAGTATTGCAACTTCAGTTGCACCATGAATTCTTCCCAAGACATCTTGCTAGCTTCCCCCTTGGGCATCGAACCACCCAGTAACTTTCACCAGCTCAATACTCCAAATTTTAACAGAGGGATTGCAAGAGCGGTCTTCTGTCTGTTGCTACACTCGCAACTTTCAAACATTGTCTCTATTTCGGAGATCCAGTCCATGACTTGCACTGGTGTCGGGCTCCCAGAAATACATGGTGGTTTGGATGCCATGAAATCCTTGTACTTGCATCCACGTCCATCATTTCCTCTATCCTGGTCGTTTTAACGAACTATTGGTGGGTTGGCTTGACCAACGGTCCCACTGTAGTTTCCTCCTTCAGACTGCCCTCCATTTACTTCTAGCTCTTCAACTTGAATTGGCAATTCCTCGCGATTCTGCCTGATCAGACGTCTGGTTTCTTCCGTCTGATTATTCAACATTGCCTGGATCATCACTTGAACTTCGGCCATTGTCATTGGTTTAGGCGCTGCTGCTACAACAGGTATTTGTTCAATTACTGGTATTTGATTCCTGTTTTCATCAGCATTTCGAACTCCACTCCTCGTTCTCACCATTTTGATCTGTACACCGAATATGGTGAAATTAGATCCTTAGTCACGATAGATATTCAAATCATCCTTATCACTCCGAAACGTTTACATGCTAGTTCTAATATCGTAGACGTACGCTTAGAATCCTATACACATAAGGTTTCCAGATCCGGTCAGCAACAGACCATATATCCGAACAATTAACATCATATATGGCAAACATATAACAATTAGCACATAATAGCATTTTAGGCAATTTTCCTTAAATAAAATAGTGCCTGTGTAAATTTAGGTGTACTACCTAAAATATAATGGACACACTCAACTCACAATCATTGCTTAGCATTCTAAGTTTAAGTCTAGAAATAAATCCATATTCCTGGTTCGCTTAAACTAATGCTCTGATACCAACTGTGACATCCCAAATTTCACGGCCAGAAAAACCGATTTGTTTATGCTTTGTTTTATAAATCAGAGTGATCGTTTAAAGAAAACGGTTGCGGAATTTGTTCCCAAAATAAAATATGATAACCATTTATCAAAATATTTCTCGAAAAGAATGTATTTTCATTAAATAATAAAAACTCGGGATGTCATGTTCGTTACAGACCAAAAGCATAAACAATATAAAATGGACCTTACAATAGTTATTCAACTACTGATTTATAATCCAAAATCTCTCGTCAAGTCCACCAACTTATACCCTTGTGCCATTACTTGTAATGAAAAGGAAACTGAGTGGGTCAGGCTTGGGAGCCTGGTGAGCATATAGGGTTTTCAACCCACAATAATATAATTATTATATGTAATCAGCAAACAATCAACCCAATTACCCATCCCCATTATCTTCTTAAGGTTTTACCCTAAGAACCAACTATCCTTTATTCATTTATTCATAAGGAATTTGGCACGAATTCCATTGCTGCCAAAGCTTATTTATCCAATACTAAATCCATAGTTATCTGGGGCTAACTCCATAGTCACCAAAGTTCACTTAACAAGCGCTAACTCCATAGTCGCCAAGGTCTACTCAACAAGCGCTAACTCCATAGTCGCCAAGGTTCATCAAATAGACACGAAGTCACATCGTCGCCAAGGTTTATACAATAGGCGCTAACTCCATAGTCACCAACTATTCCATCTACCTATGTTCTACCAAACAATTTTGTAGATACTTACACAGTTTAAATCATTTAACACCTGTATAAATCTCCAATTTCCATGCCCATCTCAAATAGACAAATAACATATAAACACATAGCACGTATTTCATAGCAAATACTTCATATTTATGTGTTAGAAGAAAGTAACTACACACTCACACATATAAACAACAATATACTTAATACACTCAAACCATACTTGTATTATTATCGTGTTTATGAAAGGTAGTATACACTCACTTGATCAGAAGATGATCGGACAGCACTACGACTTGCAGAAGTGGTAATCCTCAGCAGATTTGGAAGATCTCCACAAAAATCGAACTTCTCGCGGGCAGAGCTTTGGCTCGGGAACCGCACTTCTCGGGATCTTCGGGATCTCGGGACTTGCTTCGGGGCTCAAGAATAATATCGGGGCTTCGGGGTATTTCTGGCACACAAAACGATGCAAAACGGGAGAGAGAAGAGAGAAAATTAGCAATTGAGTCGGCTGCCCACGCATCCTATTTATAGGAGGCTGGAGCCTCGGAGTACGCGGGGCGTACAGGCGTACGCGGGGCGTACGCGTCCGAAACGTCATTGCATGCGTCATCCGAAGAACTCGAGTGCGAAGGTCGTCATGCTTCGCTGTACGCGGGGCGTACACTCGTACGTGGGGCGTACTTCGGATGAGTCCGATGACTCGCCTTCGGATAATACCGGGATTTAATAATTAAATTTAATTATTAATTCATTAATAAACTTCGAAAATTCATATCTTCTTCATACGAACTCCGTTTTCGACGTTCTTTATATCCACGCGCAGGTGAGACTACGCTCTACGACTTTCGTTTAGACTCCGTCGGCTAATTTTGAATTTTATTTTTACTATTTATTTTTAATAGGTCGGGACAGAAAATTTCGTTATAAATTCATAACTTCTTCGTCCGACGTCCGTTCTTGCCTAACTTTTCGTCGTTTCGCTACTAACAACGAGATCTTCGATTCTCGTTTAGATCACTAAGGCTAAATATCACTCTAACGTGAATTCACTTTTTACGTCATTCAGCGTTGTGCCGGTCTGTCGCGAAACTTCAACAAGTCATAACTTCTTCGTTATAACTCGGATTTTGGCATTCTTTATATGTACGGAAACCTTGTAACATATAGTACAACTTAGTTAGGATTATTCATCCTAAATAATCTTCTATCAAAAATTCATTTTTGACGCTTATCGTCTCTAAATTGACTAGCCCTGATCTACGGGCGTTACAACAGATGTCTGAAACAACACTGGATCGAACTGCGGAGGAGGAGGAGGTTGTGCAGGTCTGCCTTTGTTCGGGCGCTTGCGGGGAGGCATCTTTTACTGAAAGTTTATAGGGATAATGACCGTAGTGAGAATCAATTGCATATATGATGAGAGCATTTCATGGACTAAACCATAGTACAACTATCAGATAGAGTCATAGTAACAGAGTAGGTAACTACCAATATTACTGATATTAATGATGTAATATGAGTTCGGAAAAAGTGACCTAGCAGTAGGTCTTACATCAAACCATAAGGAAAATGTTGGCAGCTTAGAGGCCTAATTAGAGCACTTTCAAAGTTAGGAATGTTTACAAACAAGTGCTCTACCGAGCATAAAAAGGCTATTCCTTAAACAAAAGGGAAAGATAAGTAGATATCTTCTACTGACGACGGGTACTCATTGGGCGAACCCTAAGATCAGCCAGTTGGCGAACAACTTCCTGAAGATGTCTCTCCTGAACCCTCTGACGTGCTTGGAGTTCCCTAACTTCGGCTCGAGATGCAGCTAGCTGTTGCTGCAGAACCTCATTGGTCCTCCTAGTCCTATCCATGGCTTCTTCCAGTTGGCGGATGTGGGTAGTGTTAAGGCTGGAGTTTGCATCAATTTCCACGACTCTACCAATGGCTGCTTGACCTTGTTCGGTGTTCCTGGCAATCCTACGAACCATGATGGGCAAGACTCGGTCCGCTGATCCTCCTTCGCTTATGTTGTAGAAGCTTCGGTCTCCGTCGAAAGGTACAGGCTGACCCTGCTCATCGCTCCATCGGTTCAAGGTTATTGCCCACATGAGGGTGGGGCCTTGAAATGCCGTACGGGGGTTAGGGTTTGGAGCTAGTGGGGATAGGTTGTTGACTTCTGGCTCGGAGTCAGAGCTATCCGAAAAGCCTTCAGCATGGTGATCATCCAAAGGGATCGGGTGATCATCTTCTGGTTCCTCATCGAGCCATCCTCCATTGCCTTGGTTCGGATAATACGGATCGCCGGGAAAGTGGAAGCCAGCCATGCTATCTACGCGAGAATGGGGAAGGAAAGGTTAATAGACGTACTAATCTAGGATACTTATAAGATGATCGTTATTAGTCGACCCAATACTTGCATAGTGCATACCAATTACATGTAACCGAAGCAAGATAGCCCTTCGAATAAGCGACCCTAACTCCAAATCCCCAATCAAAAAAGAACAGGAAATGAAGCAAATGTCACAGATTCTAAGTCTATAGCACCCTAGCCACATGTAACCGTGGTGTATCCACTTAGCAACTATTGCCCAACTAGTAACGACCCTTTTTAGTTATCACATATGCAGTTAGTAGAATACAGAATACTCCTATAGTATTCTTGTTCTAGCGTTCTTGTGGTAGTGTTGGCAAGTTTTTAGACTTGTTGCAACACCACAATCACTCTTAGGCACATGCTAGTCACTCCTGGAAAAATGTAGTTGATCAGGCTACATCCACCCAAATGTAACTGTATGTCTCTAAGCCTAATTGTGTTGTTCAACAATCTTAATACTTTTATTCTGTTCTTGTATGATACTGACCCTTTGTATTGGTGAATGTATATATATATATATATATATATATATATACACACACACGCGCACACTTAATTAAATATTTTAGTATTTAAAAGTATATATTCTTGGTCAGAGTGTTTTACTCCCGAAGTGTTTATAGTTCGTATATCTTTTATGGGTTGATATACTTGATTCACTATAAACACTGCTCTGATACCAATCTGTCACACCCCAAAACCGAGAACAGCGGAATACGTTTTGGGGTGGAGGACGTCTTGTACAGTATCATAACAATTGCATAATAGTAAAAACAAGCGACAACTACCATTTCATTAATATAGTGATTATAAATACAAACGTGTTCTGCACAGTTAATAGACACCAAAATTATAAACAAAAATAAAAGATGAGTCTTGTATACGCTCCATCTTCTCAAAAGTTGCACCAGTACCTATCTATCTTTGACCTGAGGATACAAGTTATTTTGAAAACGAGTATCAGCATAAAGCTGGTGAGTTCATAAGAATTTAGTGTCGTTGTTTGTATAAAAGTGTTTACAATCATGTAATGTAAAAGCTGTAATTAGTGTTTGAGTATGGAAGAAATCCCTAGAAAATCCTATATTTTCCAAAATTGAGCATTTGTAAGTTAAATCCTTCAAGTCTGTAAAAGTATTTCCATTGAAACTTTCAGTTATAAAAATAGGGTATAAATTCCATTCAAGTAACGTAGATGAGGAAAAGTATTGCTGGTTGGCTGTAGTAGTGTTTCAAACTTCAATATATATTTATTTACTTCGGGAAGTTAGCTTAGACTTTAAGTCTTAGTGTGTTAATTTGGATATGGATGTGATCTCTCATGTAACCAAACTGAGTGATGATAGCGGGTCCGATGACCTTCCCGGTCATACGTAGTGTAGTGATGTAGTGCCACCCCTGGGCCTAGTCGGCTCGGATTATAGTTAACAGTCGGGATGTAATAGCGTCCGTCCTGTATAGATCTATACATGTAGTGTTGCTTTCCTTCCGGGAAGCTCTGGTTACATGGTATTTGCATGGTAGAGTGTCGTATAGAGGGATAGTGTGTTATATTCTGGATTAGCGTATTCTCTTGTATTATAATGTAGTAAACTTTTAGTATAGTATATAGAGTGTTCTCTTTAACGTGCATTAACTTGTAATAGTAGTAATTATAGTGAGTATCATAGTAATAAAGGTAACGAGCAGTAGTCTTAACTATACCTATTATAGTTAAATAGAGTGTGGGATTGCAAGCCTTTGATTTACAAAGGTATTGAATAAGATGAAGACTTTCATATCTAACACAAATATATATGATATATAACTAAGAATTCAACGACAGTCGGACGGATAACAGTATACCCTAAGACCACAATCAAACAAGAACAGGAAATAAGGCGAGTTATCGGTCCTAAGTCCTTCAAGTCTTACTTATATAAATATATTGGTGTAGATATAGTTTAAAATAAAAGTAATTTAAAAGCAGCTTGAAAATATTTTTAATAACAATTTAATATAGAAAATGCATTTGATATTTATCTAAAACAATTTTATTGACAAGTAGCTAAAAGTATAGAAAATCCTTTTTGGTTGCAAGTTATAAATCACATATGATTGGATACTAAAACTTGTTGCATTTAACTTTTATTCCCCCCCCCCCCCCCCTTAAAACATGTAAAAACATTTGAAAAGATTAATTAAAGGGTATGAACTCACCTGTAGCGAGTAGATCGGGTGGAAGTGTCGGATGAGCGTTTGGTGTCAAGTAAAGACTTAAACACGCTCTATGACCCTAGTAACATATGAAGATATATGTTTACAAGTAATTAGTGATTATGTAACGCCCGTAGATCCGGGCTAGTCAATTTAGAGACAATAAGTGTCGAAAATGACTTTTTGGAAAAAGATTATTTATAATAAATAGTCTTAACCAAGTTGTAGAATAGGTCTCAAGGTTTCTGTACATATAAAGAACGCGGAAATCCGAGTTATAACGAAGAAGTTATGACCCGTCGTGTAACATCCCAAAATTCAAGACCAGAAATTTTTTTTTTTTTTAATAAAACATTACTTTAAACAAAGACATCATTCCAAAACATCATCTGAGTATAAGTTTTCAAAACACTTGTTTATTATCAGAGTAAACATTCCCAGGCTGACTAATCTATGGTGTGTGTCATGCGATCATTCCGAGCTCCTCCCTCCGCTACCGGAAGTACCTGAAAACAAAACTGAAAACCGTAAGCACGAAGCTTAGTGAGTTCCCCACCTTACCACATACCATGCATAACCACATACTGCACATACTGGGCCACGCCCGCTATCCGGGGCCTCGCCCCCTACTTCGGGCCTCGCCCGCTACAACGGCCCCGCCGCTCCAGGCCCCGCCTGGCTTCGAGCCTCGCTCGGATACAGATCTGTTTCACTTAGGCCTCGCCTGTCACAGGGCCTCGCCCACTAACATATAATAGCACATAAACGTATCACGTAACATTACATAAGCTAAACATATACTAACAACCCTTGCTCTAAGGCCTCGCCTATCTCTGGGCCCCGCCCGAGTTCTGCTACTGATGAGTCATGGAACCTCGTCCATACTCCTGCTGATAGTGAGGTTCGAGCCCAGCCCACCCTCACTCCTTTCCTAACTTGGGCCTCGCCCCTGCTCTGCTGCTACTGAGATATGGAACACCATCCACACTCTGCTATTGGTGAGGTACGGGACCTCGCCCTCTCTCACCTCCCTACCAGGCACATACAAGTATCACACAGACAACAAGTATAAACTATTACATAAACCGCTCCTTGGGCACCCGCCCTCTGTCATTGGACCTCGTCCAAATATCATACTAGCATACTGTGCCTAGGGCTAACCCCCGGGTCTTCTACTCATAACTACATGGGCCGGCATTGTGGCCGTAGACCCATTCATACAAAGGGAGACTCACCTGATACTGCTGAACTGCTGCTGCTAACCCCTTTGACCGCTACCTGACCGCTAACTCTGAACTGCTGCTCTGCTAGCTCCCCGAGCTACCAATAACAACCCAACACTTAGTCTAACTGACCTCCAAAGGTTAACCAAGTCAACTCTGGTCAAAGTCGATGTCCTGGTCAAAGTCAACCCTCCAGGTCAACCCTACTCGCCGAGTCACCCTACTGACTCGCCGAGTGCATAAATCCAGAGTCCTTCCACTCGCGGCTCTACTCGCCGAGTCAGCCCCTGACTCGCCGAGTTTATTGATTCTCGATTCCTGTCCTGTCCAACTCACTGAGTCCCGGCTCGACTCGCTGACTCGAGTCTTAACTCGAAGGGTTTGGGACCACTCGACCTGACTCGCCGAGTCTAAGAACAGACTCGCCGAGCACACGACAAACTTCATCCAACTCGACGAGTTGTTCATCCAACTCGCCGAGTTCATGCCCATCTTCATCCGACTCGACGAGCTGTTCATCCCACTCGTCGAGTTCCTCCTCATCTTCAAGCTACTCGCCGAGTCCACTCGAAGGACTCGTCGAGTCCACTAAGATCCACTTACATGTAGAGGACTTCCGAGTCATGCATGAGCTCCAAACTATAGATCTACCCTCCCCAAGCCTATTTCCCACGTAAAGTTGCAACCTTTACGTGTAGAGAGTGAGATCTAGGCAAAATACGCCCATAGCTAGGGTTTAGGACCAAGAGACTCCAATTTCCACCCAATGGCTGATACTTTATGGGATTACATACCAAAATAAACATGGATCTGAGGTAGCAACCTCAGATCTGGACCTCAAGCTCAAGATTGGTCTTAAACATGGCTTAAAAGCCCCAAAACTCATAACCAAGGAAAAATATGGAGGAGAGAAACGAATTGATACCTTCCAATGCTCTGAAATGCTTCCCAAACTTCAGATCCAAAGCCACTCCCTGATGCTTCAAGGATTCCCACTCCTTCTTCTTCCTTAAACCCACTCAAAAATGGCTAGAAGCTTGAATGAACACAATGGGGGCTTAAGGTGCGGCGTTCTGGGTGCAAGAGGCTGTAAAGGAGCCCTAGGAAGAAGATTAAGATGCTTAAATAGGCTCCAAGCCCCGGATTTTGGGTTTTCCTCGCACAGACCAGACTCGCCGAGTCCACTTGGCCGACTCGTCGAGTTGGTCACTTTCTTATCGACCCGGATCCCGCTCCGACTCGCCGAGTCCTTCCTTTGACTCGTCGAGTCCCTCTTAAATTTAGGGTTTCCTTTACTTTCTTGGCTTTCAAAATCCTGGGTGTTACAACTCTCCCCCACTTAAACTGAACTTCGTCCTCGAAGTTTACCATGGCCCACCGCCTGCGATCTGCCTCCAATACCCAACACCAGCCGCCTACCTGCGCTGGCCTTCCACCGAATATTGCACTGAACCCACAGGGGTTCTCCACTTCTTTCCTTGCGCAAATCCCTTGCCTTCCCAAGGCAAAGTCTCATTTCCGACTTTTCCTTTGACACTGTGAAGGTCCTATCCTTCACTAACTCCATCATCTCCCTGCTATTTCCAGGACGGGTCATCGCCGTCAGCACTCACTGACACTCCTTCCTGCCAACACTTGGTGTCGAGCACCCCTCGACTCAACTAACTGAAGTCCACCATACGCTGCATACTCGCACTGCCACCGACTGGCAATTCAATTATTCCCCGACTGACTTCCTGATAAACCGGGACCGCCCTGGTCCCTACCAACCTACCAATGACTGGATTACCGGTTCCCACCGGTAGCTAGTCCCAACACCATCACTGGTCGCTCTCAGCGACTTCCAAGGATACCTCGACCATCTATAACTGCTCAATCAGTCCTGCCATCCAGGCACTACAAACCTGGGATCCCCGATCCCTTAACCTGACACTAAGATCCCGACCAGGTCCCACCTGCGCTGCTAAAAACTCACGGGCCTTGCCCACAGGTCTCACCCGCCTCTATCCTTCTAGTTGCACTAGTCTAGTCACTCTCGCTCGGCCTCGCCCACGGGTCTCACCCAACCATACTACTGAGCAACCCTGCTCCCAGGTCTCACCTGCACCGCTAATCTCATACGGGCCTCGCCCACGGGTCTCACCCAATTATATACTGGAGCGGCCTCTCCCAAGGTCTCACCTCCCTAGAGCTATACAGGCAACTCCCTACTACTCTCATCCACTACCCATTCCTGATCCCTACCTGATCACTAGGAGATAAGGGCCTCGCCCCGACTCCGCTAACGAAACTACTAAGGAATGCTACGGCTTACCCGTAGTCTTACATCACCAACCATTGTCGACTGCTAGTGAATGCTACGGCTGCCCCGTAGTCTTACAACACTCCCTACCACTGACTGCTAATACGAAGGCACCCACGTGCCATCGACTTCTCAAGATCCTTATTCCGACTCCCGCGAGTCCTTCAGGCGATCCACAATCTGAATTCTCAATCATAACCAACCATACCATCCCACGCGCTAGCTGATATGGAGTTTCTCAAACTCCCAACCCTGGAATCCTCAATCCATCAAACGTTGAACTACTTCTCTTCCCTCTCGGAGGTCACGTACTCGTTCTGGGTCTGCGTGCTCCCCTCTGGGCACATCTGGAGGATTCTCCCCCACTTCGATCCTGCTTACCCCTTGCTGCTCAATATTCAAAGAAATCCCGATCCTTGCTACCATTCCATAACCCATCCACTGAGGAACCCAAGCCCGCCATAGCTAGGGCTTTAGCCAATCCATCACAATCACTACACCACTCTGAACTGACGAAACGAACCAAATCCCTCCCAAGCATGCTACAGATACTGCATCCTTCGAAACCTTCTTCAATAGAGCACATCCCCCCTAACTACCATACAAATATCCAAGGTATGCAGATGGCATATAACTCGATCACCATCAACCAATCAAAATAAAATACTCATACCGATAATGATGCAGAACCATAACAATGAAATCATGCACAAAATAAAAGAACTGAGAATGGAAATTGCATACCTGCAACATCCGGCGATGCTCGCGTCTCCAAAGTCGTCATCTGGAAAGCCCTGCTCCCTGCTGCAGGTGCCTCTACCCGGCCCTGACGGCCATCTGCGATCCTCAAGGTTGCAGGGGCGGGTGCCATCACCCGTCCTGCTGAAGACAAACTGGGGCACTGGGCCTTCTTGTGGCCCCGCTGGTTGCAATGAAAACATATCATGTCTGATCCCTACGCGGCGGTAGCAGTACAATCCCTGCTAAAATGACCAGTCCGACCGCACTTGAAGCAGCCAGACTCACCACCGCTACCACTCCTGCACGCGCCCCCGTGCGCCCTGCCACACTTTCCGCATCGACTGCGGTCCTGACGATCCCTCGATCTCGAATCCGATCCCTTGGGCCTTTTGCCCGAACCCGCTGATACCTGAACCTCATCCGGCTTCCTCTTCCGGATCTGCTCCAAATCAATTTCCCTTTCCCTAGCCCGAGAAATCATATCTTCCAGCGTCTTACAGCTGGACCTGCTCACGAACTCCCTGATGTCGTCCCTCAACATCTCATGGTACCGAGCCTTCTTCATCTCCTCATCCGCTACATACTGCGGTACAAGAAGAGCCCTTTCCCTGAACTTGGCGGTGATCTCCGCCACAGTCTCAGTAGTCTGCGTCAAATCCTGAAACTCTCGTGCCAGCTGCTGCACCTCAATAATCGGCGAAAACTCCGCCCTGAACCTGGCCGAGAAATCGCTCCAAGTCATCGCGTCCAACGCGGCATCATCCCCCAAAGCATGACCAATCTCCTCCCACCAATCCCTCGCTCTGTCCTTCAGAAGACAGGAGGCGAGTCTAACCTTGTCCCCCTCGGGACACTTGCTCGTACGAAAAGCGTTGGCAACATCAGCCAACCATCTGCTGCTAGCAATGGGGTCCCTAGCCCCATGATAGTCTGGTGCCCCGCAGGCTCTGAACTCTCGAAATGTCAAGGTACGCGCTCCCATCAATGCCATCATCTCAGTACGGAAGGCTCCCAGCCTCTCCTCCAAGATCTCCAGTATGCCCTCCTTGACTGTGCCAAAGATCACAGGAGTCTGAGCTAGAATACTGCGCGTAACCTCAGCTGATATCAACTCTCTCATCCGCTCCTCGAGCTGCTCGGTCCCTGAACCCGAGCCTGATCCCTCTCCGGCGCCTGATCCGCCCGCTGGTCTCTCTCGCAATGTCACCATGCTGAAAAAAAATATACCACAACCACTATCAGAATACTCATCACTGATACGAGACCAACCATACCCTACCAGGTTCCCAGTCTAGCCTCTGCCCTTCCTGAATCGAGTACGGATCCTCTGCTTTCAGTAGTACGGGCCCATACTACCTTCCACATCTATCCGTACTTTCCTCAGGAATTGCTTTGACTCCACCAGGTCCCTTATCCGCTAATACTGCTCCCAACTCTATCTCATCCTAGGCTTACCCTAGGGAAACCTCTAACTCAACTCAAACCAGTCCTCAGCTGCTGAAGGTCTCCTTGTGATGCCAATTAGACGTCACCTGGATACCATCACATGCGACGAGGCTCGGATAATCCTTCAAGTAAAGGACTCGTCCCTACAACGGTTAGACTCAAACGAGAGCTGCGCAATAGGGTCAATTCCAGTACTCTGAGATTATTCAACCCTGATCACATGTGACGTAACGTATCCACCTAATGGCTAACTCCCATCACTCAGAATCCCACAATGCAAAAAGCAAGCAACATTCGGCCAAGGGAAAATCTAACCACCACATACTCAAGCAATCATATCCACATAGCAAGAATCTGAACTAGCATGCAACACAAACTCATAAACTCAGGCATAACCTAAACAGGCTATCCTACTACTGTCTAATCAGCACTATCATGCAGCTCAAAAGCACAAATAACAGGCACATAAGGCATCATCCCTAGATCCTTAGTCCTATTCTAGCATGCTGTTCTATCAACTGATAATCATAACATAAACTTGTATGGGTATTTTGGGGTACTTACTCGAGCTCGGTTGATTGCATGCACCACACCTCTTTTCTCTTTTCAAATTTCTTTTCTTTTGAATTCTTTTTGTTTTTCTAAAACTGTTTTTCGTTCTCAAAATTCTTTTTACAAAACTGTCTTTTCACTTTTGAAAACTTTTTATCCGACCCCTCAGTTTGAGTTCAGGCACCCCCGGGAGAATGCCCGAATCCCTCAAACCAAGGCTCTGATACCAACTTGTAACATCCCAAAATTCAAGACCAGAAATTTTTTTTTTTTTTTAATAAAACATTACTTTAAACAAAGACATCATTCCAAAACATCATCTGAGTATAAGTTTTCAAAACACTTGTTTATTATCAGAGTAAACATTCCCAGGCTGACTAATCTATGGTGTGTGTCATGCGATCACTCCGAGCTCCTCCCTCCGCTACCGGAAGTACCTGAAAACAAAACTGAAAACCGTAAGCACGAAGCTTAGTGAGTTCCCCACCTTACCACATACCATGCATAACCACATACTGCACATACTGGGCCACGCCCGCTATCCGGGGCCTCGCCCCCTACTTCGGGCCTCGCCCGCTACAACGGCCCCGCCGCTCCAGGCCCCGCCTGGCTTCGAGCCTCGCTCGGATACAGATCTGTTTCACTTAGGCCTCGCCTGTCACAGGGCCTCGCCCACTAACATATAATAGCACATAAACGTATCACGTAACATTACATAAGCTAAACATATACTAACAACCCTTGCTCTAAGGCCTCGCCTATCTCTGGGCCCCGCCCGAGTTCTGCTACTGATGAGTCATGGAACCTCGTCCATACTCCTGCTGATAGTGAGGTTCGAGCCCAGCCCACCCTCACTCCTTTCCTAACTTGGGCCTCGCCCCTGCTCTGCTGCTACTGAGATATGGAACACCATCCACACTCTGCTATTGGTGAGGTACGGGACCTCGCCCTCTCTCACCTCCCTACCAGGCACATACAAGTATCACACAGACAACAAGTATAAACTATTACATAAACCGCTCCTTGGGCACCCGCCCTCTGTCATTGGACCTCGTCCAAATATCATACTAGCATACTGTGCCTAGGGCTAACCCCCGGGTCTTCTACTCATAACTACATGGGCCGGCATTGTGGCCGTAGACCCATTCATACAAAGGGAGACTCACCTGATACTGCTGAACTGCTGCTGCTAACCCCTTTGACCGCTACCTGACCGCTAACTCTGAACTGCTGCTCTGCTAGCTCCCCGAGCTACCAATAACAACCCAACACTTAGTCTAACTGACCTCCAAAGGTTAACCAAGTCAACTCTGGTCAAAGTCGATGTCCTGGTCAAAGTCAACCCTCCAGGTCAACCCTACTCGCCGAGTCACCCTACTGACTCGCCGAGTGCATAAATCCAGAGTCCTTCCACTCGCGGCTCTACTCGCCGAGTCAGCCCCTGACTCGCCGAGTTTATTGATTCTCGATTCCTGTCCTGTCCAACTCACTGAGTCCCGGCTCGACTCGCTGACTCGAGTCTTAACTCGAAGGGTTTGGGACCACTCGACCTGACTCGCCGAGTCTAAGAACTGACTCGCCGAGCACACGACAAACTTCATCCAACTCGACGAGTTGTTCATCCAACTCGCCGAGTTCATGCCCATCTTCATCCGACTCGACGAGCTGTTCATCCCACTCGTCGAGTTCCTCCTCATCTTCAAGCTACTCGCCGAGTCCACTCGAAGGACTCGTCGAGTCCACTAAGATCCACTTACATGCAGAGGACTTCCGAGTCATGCATGAGCTCCAAACTATAGATCTACCCTCCCCAAGCCTATTTCCCACGTAAAGTTGCAACCTTTACGTGTAGAGAGTGAGATCTAGGCAAAATACGCCCATAGCTAGGGTTTAGGACCAAGAGACTCCAATTTCCACCCAATGGCTGATACTTTATGGGATTACATACCAAAATAAACATGGATCTGAGGTAGCAACCTCAGATCTGGACCTCAAGCTCAAGATTGGTCTTAAACATGGCTTAAAAGCCCCAAAACTCATAACCAAGGAAAAATATGGAGGAGAGAAACGAATTGATACCTTCCAATGCTCTGAAATGCTTCCCAAACTTCAGATCCAAAGCCACTCCCTGATGCTTCAAGGATTCCCACTCCTTCTTCTTCCTTAAACCCACTCAAAAATGGCTAGAAGCTTGAATGAACACAATGGGGGCTTAAGGTGCGGCGTTCTGGGTGCAAGAGGCTGTAAAGGAGCCCTAGGAAGAAGATTAAGATGCTTAAATAGGCTCCAAGCCCCGGATTTTGGGTTTTCCTCGCACAGACCAGACTCGCCGAGTCCACTTGGCCGACTCGTCGAGTTGGTCACTTTCTTATCGACCCGGATCCCGCTCCGACTCGCCGAGTCCTTCCTTTGACTCGTCGAGTCCCTCTTAAATTTAGGGTTTCCTTTACTTTCTTGGCTTTCAAAATCCTGGGTGTTACAACTCTCCCCCACTTAAACTGAACTTCGTCCTCGAAGTTTACCATGGCCCACCGCCTGCGATCTGCCTCCAATACCCAACACCAGCCGCCTACCTGCGCTGGCCTTCCACCGAATACTACACTGAACCCACAGGGGTTCTCCACTTCTTTCCTTGCGCAAATCCCTTGCCTTCCCAAGGCAAAGTCTCATTTCCGACTTTTCCTTTGACACTGTGAAGGTCCTATCCTTCACTAACTCCATCATCTCCCTGCTATTTCCAGGACGGGTCATCGCCGTCAGCACTCACTGACACTCCTTCCTGCCAACACTTGGTGTCGAGCACCCCTCGACTCAACTAACTGAAGTCCACCATACGTTGCATACTCGCACTGCCACCGACTGGCAATTCAATTATTCCCCGACTGACTTCCTGATAAACCGGGACCGCCCTGGTCCCTACCAACCTACCAATGACTGGATTACCGGTTCCCACCGGTAGCTAGTCCCAACACCATCACTGGTCGCTCTCAGCGACTTCCAAGGATACCTCGACCATCTATAACTGCTCAATCAGTCCTGCCATCCAGGCACTACAAACCTGGGATCCCCGATCCCTTAACCTGACACTAAGATCCCGACCAGGTCCCACCTGCGCTGCTAAAAACTCACGGGCCTTGCCCACAGGTCTCACCCGCCTCTATCCTTCTAGTTGCACTAGTCTAGTCACTCTCGCTCGGCCTCGCCCACGGGTCTCACCCAACCATACTACTGAGCAACCCTGCTCCCAGGTCTCACCTGCACCGCTAATCTCATACGGGCCTCGCCCACGGGTCTCACCCAATTATATACTGGAGCGGCCTCTCCCAAGGTCTCACCTCCCTAGAGCTATACAGGCAACTCCCTACTACTCTCATCCACTACCCATTCCTGATCCCTACCTGATCACTAGGAGATAAGGGCCTCGCCCCGACTCCGCTAACGAAACTACTAAGGAATGCTACGGCTTACCCGTAGTCTTACATCACCAACCATTGTCGACTGCTAGTGAATGCTACGGCTGCCCCGTAGTCTTACAACACTCCCTACCACTGACTGCTAATACGAAGGCACCCACGTGCCATCGACTTCTCAAGATCCTTATTCCGACTCCCGCGAGTCCTTCAGGCGATCCACAATCTGAATTCTCAATCATAACCAACCATACCATCCCACGCGCTAGCTGATATGGAGTTTCTCAAACTCCCAACCCTGGAATCCTCAATCCATCAAACGTTGAACTACTTCTCTTCCCTCTCGGAGGTCACGTACTCGTTCTGGGTCTGCGTGCTCCCCTCTGGGCACATCTGGAGGATTCTCCCCCACTTCGATCCTGCTTACCCCTTGCTGCTCAATATTCAAAGAAATCCCGATCCTTGCTACCATTCCATAACCCATCCACTGAGGAACCCAAGCCCGCCATAGCTAGGGCTTTAGCCAATCCATCACAATCACTACACCACTCTGAACTGACGAAACGAACCAAATCCCTCCCAAGCATGCTACAGATACTGCATCCTTCGAAACCTTCTTCAATAGAGCACATCCCCCCTAACTACCATACAAATATCCAAGGTATGCAGATGGCATATAACTCGATCACCATCAACCAATCAAAATAAAATACTCATACCGATAATGATGCAGAACCATAACAATGAAATCATGCACAAAATAAAAGAACTGAGAATGGAAATTGCATACCTGCAACATCCGGCGATGCTCGCGTCTCCAAAGTCGTCATCTGGAAAGCCCTGCTCCCTGCTGCAGGTGCCTCTACCCGGCCCTGACGGCCATCTGCGATCCTCAAGGTTGCAGGGGCGGGTGCCATCACCCGTCCTGCTGAAGACAAACTGGGGCACTGGGCCTTCTTGTGGCCCCGCTGGTTGCAATGAAAACATATCATGTCTGATCCCTACGCGGCGGTAGCAGTACAATCCCTGCTAAAATGACCAGTCCGACCGCACTTGAAGCAGCCAGACTCACCACCGCTACCACTCCTGCACGCGCCCCCGTGCGCCCTGCCACACTTTCCGCATCGACTGCGGTCCTGACGATCCCTCGATCTCGAATCCGATCCCTTGGGCCTTTTGCCCGAACCCGCTGATACCTGAACCTCATCCGGCTTCCTCTTCCGGATCTGCTCCAAATCAATTTCCCTTTCCCTAGCCCGAGAAATCATATCTTCCAGCGTCTTACAGCTGGACCTGCTCACGAACTCCCTGATGTCGTCCCTCAACATCTCATGGTACCGAGCCTTCTTCATCTCCTCATCCGCTACATACTGCGGTACAAGAAGAGCCCTTTCCCTGAACTTGGCGGTGATCTCCGCCACAGTCTCAGTAGTCTGCGTCAAATCCTGAAACTCTCGTGCCAGCTGCTGCACCTCAATAATCGGCGAAAACTCCGCCCTGAACCTGGCCGAGAAATCGCTCCAAGTCATCGCGTCCAACGCGGCATCATCCCCCAAAGCATGACCAATCTCCTCCCACCAATCCCTCGCTCTGTCCTTCAGAAGACAGGAGGCGAGTCTAACCTTGTCCCCCTCGGGACACTTGCTCGTACGAAAAGCGTTGGCAACATCAGCCAACCATCTGCTGCTAGCAATGGGGTCCCTAGCCCCATGATAGTCTGGTGCCCCGCAGGCTCTGAACTCTCGAAATGTCAAGGTACGCGCTCCCATCAATGCCATCATCTCAGTACGGAAGGCTCCCAGCCTCTCCTCCAAGATCTCCAGTATGCCCTCCTTGACTGTGCCAAAGATCACAGGAGTCTGAGCTAGAATACTGCGCGTAACCTCAGCTGATATCAACTCTCTCATCCGCTCCTCGAGCTGCTCGGTCCCTGAACCCGAGCCTGATCCCTCTCCGGCGCCTGATCCGCCCGCTGGTCTCTCTCGCAATGTCACCATGCTGAAAAAAAATATACCACAACCACTATCAGAATACTCATCACTGATACGAGACCAACCATACCCTACCAGGTTCCCAGTCTAGCCTCTGCCCTTCCTGAATCGAGTACGGATCCTCTGCTTTCAGTAGTACGGGCCCATACTACCTTCCACATCTATCCGTACTTTCCTCAGGAATTGCTTTGACTCCACCAGGTCCCTTATCCGCTAATACTGCTCCCAACTCTATCTCATCCTAGGCTTACCCTAGGGAAACCTCTAACTCAACTCAAACCAGTCCTCAGCTGCTGAAGGTCTCCTTGTGATGCCAATTAGACGTCACCTGGATACCATCACATGCGACGAGGCTCGGATAATCCTTCAAGTAAAGGACTCGTCCCTACAACGGTTAGACTCAAACGAGAGCTGCGCAATAGGGTCAATTCCAGTACTCTGAGATTATTCAACCCTGATCACATGTGACGTAACGTATCCACCTAATGGCTAACTCCCATCACTCAGAATCCCACAATGCAAAAAGCAAGCAACATTCGGCCAAGGGAAAATCTAACCACCACATACTCAAGCAATCATATCCACATAGCAAGAATCTGAACTAGCATGCAACACAAACTCATAAACTCAGGCATAACCTAAACAGGCTATCCTACTACTGTCTAATCAGCACTATCATGCAGCTCAAAAGCACAAATAACAGGCACATAAGGCATCATCCCTAGATCCTTAGTCCTATTCTAGCATGCTGTTCTATCAACTGATAATCATAACATAAACTTGTATGGGTATTTTGGGGTACTTACTCGAGCTCGGTTGATTGCATGCACCACACCTCTTTTCTCTTTTCAAATTTCTTTTCTTTTGAATTCTTTTTGTTTTTCTAAAACTGTTTTTCGTTCTCAAAATTCTTTTTACAAAACTGTCTTTTCACTTTTGAAAACTTTTTATCCGACCCCTCAGTTTGAGTTCAGGCACCCCCGGGAGAATGCCCGAATCCCTCAAACCAAGGCTCTGATACCAACTTGTAACATCCCAAAATTCAAGACCAGAAATTTTTTTTTTTTTTTAATAAAACATTACTTTAAACAAAGACATCATTCCAAAACATCATCTGAGTATAAGTTTTCAAAACACTTGTTTATTATCAGAGTAAACATTCCCAGGCTGACTAATCTATGGTGTGTGTCATGCGATCACTCCGAGCTCCTCCCTCCGCTACCGGAAGTACCTGAAAACAAAACTGAAAACCGTAAGCACGAAGCTTAGTGAGTTCCCCACCTTACCACATACCATGCATAACCACATACTGCACATACTGGGCCACGCCCGCTATCCGGGGCCTCGCCCCCTACTTCGGGCCTCGCCCGCTACAACGGCCCCGCCGCTCCAGGCCCCGCCTGGCTTCGAGCCTCGCTCGGATACAGATCTGTTTCACTTAGGCCTCGCCTGTCACAGGGCCTCGCCCACTAACATATAATAGCACATAAACGTATCACGTAACATTACATAAGCTAAACATATACTAACAACCCTTGCTCTAAGGCCTCGCCTATCTCTGGGCCCCGCCCGAGTTCTGCTACTGATGAGTCATGGAACCTCGTCCATACTCCTGCTGATAGTGAGGTTCGAGCCCAGCCCACCCTCACTCCTTTCCTAACTTGGGCCTCGCCCCTGCTCTGCTGCTACTGAGATATGGAACACCATCCACACTCTGCTATTGGTGAGGTACGGGACCTCGCCCTCTCTCACCTCCCTACCAGGCACATACAAGTATCACACAGACAACAAGTATAAACTATTACATAAACCGCTCCTTGGGCACCCGCCCTCTGTCATTGGACCTCGTCCAAATATCATACTAGCATACTGTGCCTAGGGCTAACCCCCGGGTCTTCTACTCATAACTACATGGGCCGGCATTGTGGCCGTAGACCCATTCATACAAAGGGAGACTCACCTGATACTGCTGAACTGCTGCTGCTAACCCCTTTGACCGCTACCTGACCGCTAACTCTGAACTGCTGCTCTGCTAGCTCCCCGAGCTACCAATAACAACCCAACACTTAGTCTAACTGACCTCCAAAGGTTAACCAAGTCAACTCTGGTCAAAGTCGATGTCCTGGTCAAAGTCAACCCTCCAGGTCAACCCTACTCGCCGAGTCACCCTACTGACTCGCCGAGTGCATAAATCCAGAGTCCTTCCACTCGCGGCTCTACTCGCCGAGTCAGCCCCTGACTCGCCGAGTTTATTGATTCTCGATTCCTGTCCTGTCCAACTCACTGAGTCCCGGCTCGACTCGCTGACTCGAGTCTTAACTCGAAGGGTTTGGGACCACTCGACCTGACTCGCCGAGTCTAAGAACAGACTCGCCGAGCACACGACAAACTTCATCCAACTCGACGAGTTGTTCATCCAACTCGCCGAGTTCATGCCCATCTTCATCCGACTCGACGAGCTGTTCATCCCACTCGTCGAGTTCCTCCTCATCTTCAAGCTACTCGCCGAGTCCACTCGAAGGACTCGTCGAGTCCACTAAGATCCACTTACATGCAGAGGACTTCCGAGTCATGCATGAGCTCCAAACTATAGATCTACCCTCCCCAAGCCTATTTCCCACGTAAAGTTGCAACCTTTACGTGTAGAGAGTGAGATCTAGGCAAAATACGCCCATAGCTAGGGTTTAGGACCAAGAGACTCCAATTTCCACCCAATGGCTGATACTTTATGGGATTACATACCAAAATAAACATGGATCTGAGGTAGCAACCTCAGATCTGGACCTCAAGCTCAAGATTGGTCTTAAACATGGCTTAAAAGCCCCAAAACTCATAACCAAGGAAAAATATGGAGGAGAGAAACGAATTGATACCTTCCAATGCTCTGAAATGCTTCCCAAACTTCAGATCCAAAGCCACTCCCTGATGCTTCAAGGATTCCCACTCCTTCTTCTTCCTTAAACCCACTCAAAAATGGCTAGAAGCTTGAATGAACACAATGGGGGCTTAAGGTGCGGCGTTCTGGGTGCAAGAGGCTGTAAAGGAGCCCTAGGAAGAAGATTAAGATGCTTAAATAGGCTCCAAGCCCCGGATTTTGGGTTTTCCTCGCACAGACCAGACTCGCCGAGTCCACTTGGCCGACTCGTCGAGTTGGTCACTTTCTTATCGACCCGGATCCCGCTCCGACTCGCCGAGTCCTTCCTTTGACTCGTCGAGTCCCTCTTAAATTTAGGGTTTCCTTTACTTTCTTGGCTTTCAAAATCCTGGGTGTTACAACTCTCCCCCACTTAAACTGAACTTCGTCCTCGAAGTTTACCATGGCCCACCGCCTGCGATCTGCCTCCAATACCCAACACCAGCCGCCTACCTGCGCTGGCCTTCCACCGAATACTACACTGAACCCACAGGGGTTCTCCACTTCTTTCCTTGCGCAAATCCCTTGCCTTCCCAAGGCAAAGTCTCATTTCCGACTTTTCCTTTGACACTGTGAAGGTCCTATCCTTCACTAACTCCATCATCTCCCTGCTATTTCCAGGACGGGTCATCGCCGTCAGCACTCACTGACACTCCTTCCTGCCAACACTTGGTGTCGAGCACCCCTCGACTCAACTAACTGAAGTCCACCATACGCTGCATACTCGCACTGCCACCGACTGGCAATTCAATTATTCCCCGACTGACTTCCTGATAAACCGGGACCGCCCTGGTCCCTACCAACCTACCAATGACTGGATTACCGGTTCCCACCGGTAGCTAGTCCCAACACCATCACTGGTCGCTCTCAGCGACTTCCAAGGATACCTCGACCATCTATAACTGCTCAATCAGTCCTGCCATCCAGGCACTACAAACCTGGGATCCCCGATCCCTTAACCTGACACTAAGATCCCGACCAGGTCCCACCTGCGCTGCTAAAAACTCACGGGCCTTGCCCACAGGTCTCACCCGCCTCTATCCTTCTAGTTGCACTAGTCTAGTCACTCTCGCTCGGCCTCGCCCACGGGTCTCACCCAACCATACTACTGAGCAACCCTGCTCCCAGGTCTCACCTGCACCGCTAATCTCATACGGGCCTCGCCCACGGGTCTCACCCAATTATATACTGGAGCGGCCTCTCCCAAGGTCTCACCTCCCTAGAGCTATACAGGCAACTCCCTACTACTCTCATCCACTACCCATTCCTGATCCCTACCTGATCACTAGGAGATAAGGGCCTCGCCCCGACTCCGCTAACGAAACTACTAAGGAATGCTACGGCTTACCCGTAGTCTTACATCACCAACCATTGTCGACTGCTAGTGAATGCTACGGCTGCCCCGTAGTCTTACAACACTCCCTACCACTGACTGCTAATACGAAGGCACCCACGTGCCATCGACTTCTCAAGATCCTTATTCCGACTCCCGCGAGTCCTTCAGGCGATCCACAATCTGAATTCTCAATCATAACCAACCATACCATCCCACGCGCTAGCTGATATGGAGTTTCTCAAACTCCCAACCCTGGAATCCTCAATCCATCAAACGTTGAACTACTTCTCTTCCCTCTCGGAGGTCACGTACTCGTTCTGGGTCTGCGTGCTCCCCTCTGGGCACATCTGGAGGATTCTCCCCCACTTCGATCCTGCTTACCCCTTGCTGCTCAATATTCAAAGAAATCCCGATCCTTGCTACCATTCCATAACCCATCCACTGAGGAACCCAAGCCCGCCATAGCTAGGGCTTTAGCCAATCCATCACAATCACTACACCACTCTGAACTGACGAAACGAACCAAATCCCTCCCAAGCATGCTACAGATACTGCATCCTTCGAAACCTTCTTCAATAGAGCACATCCCCCCTAACTACCATACAAATATCCAAGGTATGCAGATGGCATATAACTCGATCACCATCAACCAATCAAAATAAAATACTCATACCGATAATGATGCAGAACCATAACAATGAAATCATGCACAAAATAAAAGAACTGAGAATGGAAATTGCATACCTGCAACATCCGGCGATGCTCGCGTCTCCAAAGTCGTCATCTGGAAAGCCCTGCTCCCTGCTGCAGGTGCCTCTACCCGGCCCTGACGGCCATCTGCGATCCTCAAGGTTGCAGGGGCGGGTGCCATCACCCGTCCTGCTGAAGACAAACTGGGGCACTGGGCCTTCTTGTGGCCCCGCTGGTTGCAATGAAAACATATCATGTCTGATCCCTACGCGGCGGTAGCAGTACAATCCCTGCTAAAATGACCAGTCCGACCGCACTTGAAGCAGCCAGACTCACCACCGCTACCACTCCTGCACGCGCCCCCGTGCGCCCTGCCACACTTTCCGCATCGACTGCGGTCCTGACGATCCCTCGATCTCGAATCCGATCCCTTGGGCCTTTTGCCCGAACCCGCTGATACCTGAACCTCATCCGGCTTCCTCTTCCGGATCTGCTCCAAATCAATTTCCCTTTCCCTAGCCCGAGAAATCATATCTTCCAGCGTCTTACAGCTGGACCTGCTCACGAACTCCCTGATGTCGTCCCTCAACATCTCATGGTACCGAGCCTTCTTCATCTCCTCATCCGCTACATACTGCGGTACAAGAAGAGCCCTTTCCCTGAACTTGGCGGTGATCTCCGCCACAGTCTCAGTAGTCTGCGTCAAATCCTGAAACTCTCGTGCCAGCTGCTGCACCTCAATAATCGGCGAAAACTCCGCCCTGAACCTGGCCGAGAAATCGCTCCAAGTCATCGCGTCCAACGCGGCATCATCCCCCAAAGCATGACCAATCTCCTCCCACCAATCCCTCGCTCTGTCCTTCAGAAGACAGGAGGCGAGTCTAACCTTGTCCCCCTCGGGACACTTGCTCGTACGAAAAGCGTTGGCAACATCAGCCAACCATCTGCTGCTAGCAATGGGGTCCCTAGCCCCATGATAGTCTGGTGCCCCGCAGGCTCTGAACTCTCGAAATGTCAAGGTACGCGCTCCCATCAATGCCATCATCTCAGTACGGAAGGCTCCCAGCCTCTCCTCCAAGATCTCCAGTATGCCCTCCTTGACTGTGCCAAAGATCACAGGAGTCTGAGCTAGAATACTGCGCGTAACCTCAGCTGATATCAACTCTCTCATCCGCTCCTCGAGCTGCTCGGTCCCTGAACCCGAGCCTGATCCCTCTCCGGCGCCTGATCCGCCCGCTGGTCTCTCTCGCAATGTCACCATGCTGAAAAAAAATATACCACAACCACTATCAGAATACTCATCACTGATACGAGACCAACCATACCCTACCAGGTTCCCAGTCTAGCCTCTGCCCTTCCTGAATCGAGTACGGATCCTCTGCTTTCAGTAGTACGGGCCCATACTACCTTCCACATCTATCCGTACTTTCCTCAGGAATTGCTTTGACTCCACCAGGTCCCTTATCCGCTAATACTGCTCCCAACTCTATCTCATCCTAGGCTTACCCTAGGGAAACCTCTAACTCAACTCAAACCAGTCCTCAGCTGCTGAAGGTCTCCTTGTGATGCCAATTAGACGTCACCTGGATACCATCACATGCGACGAGGCTCGGATAATCCTTCAAGTAAAGGACTCGTCCCTACAACGGTTAGACTCAAACGAGAGCTGCGCAATAGGGTCAATTCCAGTACTCTGAGATTATTCAACCCTGATCACATGTGACGTAACGTATCCACCTAATGGCTAACTCCCATCACTCAGAATCCCACAATGCAAAAAGCAAGCAACATTCGGCCAAGGGAAAATCTAACCACCACATACTCAAGCAATCATATCCACATAGCAAGAATCTGAACTAGCATGCAACACAAACTCATAAACTCAGGCATAACCTAAACAGGCTATCCTACTACTGTCTAATCAGCACTATCATGCAGCTCAAAAGCACAAATAACAGGCACATAAGGCATCATCCCTAGATCCTTAGTCCTATTCTAGCATGCTGTTCTATCAACTGATAATCATAACATAAACTTGTATGGGTATTTTGGGGTACTTACTCGAGCTCGGTTGATTGCATGCACCACACCTCTTTTCTCTTTTCAAATTTCTTTTCTTTTGAATTCTTTTTGTTTTTCTAAAACTGTTTTTCGTTCTCAAAATTCTTTTTACAAAACTGTCTTTTCACTTTTGAAAACTTTTTATCCGACCCCTCAGTTTGAGTTCAGGCACCCCCGGGAGAATGCCCGAATCCCTCAAACCAAGGCTCTGATACCAACTTGTAACATCCCAAAATTCAAGACCAGAAATTTTTTTTTTTTTTAATAAAACATTACTTTAAACAAAGACATCATTCCAAAACATCATCTGAGTATAAGTTTTCAAAACACTTGTTTATTATCAGAGTAAACATTCCCAGGCTGACTAATCTATGGTGTGTGTCATGCGATCACTCCGAGCTCCTCCCTCCGCTACCGGAAGTACCTGAAAACAAAACTGAAAACCGTAAGCACGAAGCTTAGTGAGTTCCCCACCTTACCACATACCATGCATAACCACATACTGCACATACTGGGCCACGCCCGCTATCCGGGGCCTCGCCCCCTACTTCGGGCCTCGCCCGCTACAACGGCCCCGCCGCTCCAGGCCCCGCCTGGCTTCGAGCCTCGCTCGGATACAGATCTGTTTCACTTAGGCCTCGCCTGTCACAGGGCCTCGCCCACTAACATATAATAGCACATAAACGTATCACGTAACATTACATAAGCTAAACATATACTAACAACCCTTGCTCTAAGGCCTCGCCTATCTCTGGGCCCCGCCCGAGTTCTGCTACTGATGAGTCATGGAACCTCGTCCATACTCCTGCTGATAGTGAGGTTCGAGCCCAGCCCACCCTCACTCCTTTCCTAACTTGGGCCTCGCCCCTGCTCTGCTGCTACTGAGATATGGAACACCATCCACACTCTGCTATTGGTGAGGTACGGGACCTCGCCCTCTCTCACCTCCCTACCAGGCACATACAAGTATCACACAGACAACAAGTATAAACTATTACATAAACCGCTCCTTGGGCACCCGCCCTCTGTCATTGGACCTCGTCCAAATATCATACTAGCATACTGTGCCTAGGGCTAACCCCCGGGTCTTCTACTCATAACTACATGGGCCGGCATTGTGGCCGTAGACCCATTCATACAAAGGGAGACTCACCTGATACTGCTGAACTGCTGCTGCTAACCCCTTTGACCGCTACCTGACCGCTAACTCTGAACTGCTGCTCTGCTAGCTCCCCGAGCTACCAATAACAACCCAACACTTAGTCTAACTGACCTCCAAAGGTTAACCAAGTCAACTCTGGTCAAAGTCGATGTCCTGGTCAAAGTCAACCCTCCAGGTCAACCCTACTCGCCGAGTCACCCTACTGACTCGCCGAGTGCATAAATCCAGAGTCCTTCCACTCGCGGCTCTACTCGCCGAGTCAGCCCCTGACTCGCCGAGTTTATTGATTCTCGATTCCTGTCCTGTCCAACTCACTGAGTCCCGGCTCGACTCGCTGACTCGAGTCTTAACTCGAAGGGTTTGGGACCACTCGACCTGACTCGCCGAGTCTAAGAACAGACTCGCCGAGCACACGACAAACTTCATCCAACTCGACGAGTTGTTCGTCCAACTCGCCGAGTTCATGCCCATCTTCATCCGACTCGACGAGCTGTTCATCCCACTCGTCGAGTTCCTCCTCATCTTCAAGCTACTCGCCGAGTCCACTCGAAGGACTCGTCGAGTCCACTAAGATCCACTTACATGCAGAGGACTTCCGAGTCATGCATGAGCTCCAAACTATAGATCTACCCTCCCCAAGCCTATTTCCCACGTAAAGTTGCAACCTTTACGTGTAGAGAGTGAGATCTAGGCAAAATACGCCCATAGCTAGGGTTTAGGACCAAGAGACTCCAATTTCCACCCAATGGCTGATACTTTATGGGATTACATACCAAAATAAACATGGATCTGAGGTAGCAACCTCAGATCTGGACCTCAAGCTCAAGATTGGTCTTAAACATGGCTTAAAAGCCCCAAAACTCATAACCAAGGAAAAATATGGAGGAGAGAAACGAATTGATACCTTCCAATGCTCTGAAATGCTTCCCAAACTTCAGATCCAAAGCCACTCCCTGATGCTTCAAGGATTCCCACTCCTTCTTCTTCCTTAAACCCACTCAAAAATGGCTAGAAGCTTGAATGAACACAATGGGGGCTTAAGGTGCGGCGTTCTGGGTGCAAGAGGCTGTAAAGGAGCCCTAGGAAGAAGATTAAGATGCTTAAATAGGCTCCAAGCCCCGGATTTTGGGTTTTCCTCGCACAGACCAGACTCGCCGAGTCCACTTGGCCGACTCGTCGAGTTGGTCACTTTCTTATCGACCCGGATCCCGCTCCGACTCGCCGAGTCCTTCCTTTGACTCGTCGAGTCCCTCTTAAATTTAGGGTTTCCTTTACTTTCTTGGCTTTCAAAATCCTGGGTGTTACAACTCTCCCCCACTTAAACTGAACTTCGTCCTCGAAGTTTACCATGGCCCACCGCCTGCGATCTGCCTCCAATACCCAACACCAGCCGCCTACCTGCGCTGGCCTTCCACCGAATACTACACTGAACCCACAGGGGTTCTCCACTTCTTTCCTTGCGCAAATCCCTTGCCTTCCCAAGGCAAAGTCTCATTTCCGACTTTTCCTTTGACACTGTGAAGGTCCTATCCTTCACTAACTCCATCATCTCCCTGCTATTTCCAGGACGGGTCATCGCCGTCAGCACTCACTGACACTCCTTCCTGCCAACACTTGGTGTCGAGCACCCCTCGACTCAACTAACTGAAGTCCACCATACGCTGCATACTCGCACTGCCACCGACTGGCAATTCAATTATTCCCCGACTGACTTCCTGATAAACCGGGACCGCCCTGGTCCCTACCAACCTACCAATGACTGGATTACCGGTTCCCACCGGTAGCTAGTCCCAACACCATCACTGGTCGCTCTCAGCGACTTCCAAGGATACCTCGACCATCTATAACTGCTCAATCAGTCCTGCCATCCAGGCACTACAAACCTGGGATCCCCGATCCCTTAACCTGACACTAAGATCCCGACCAGGTCCCACCTGCGCTGCTAAAAACTCACGGGCCTTGCCCACAGGTCTCACCCGCCTCTATCCTTCTAGTTGCACTAGTCTAGTCACTCTCGCTCGGCCTCGCCCACGGGTCTCACCCAACCATACTACTGAGCAACCCTGCTCCCAGGTCTCACCTGCACCGCTAATCTCATACGGGCCTCGCCCACGGGTCTCACCCAATTATATACTGGAGCGGCCTCTCCCAAGGTCTCACCTCCCTAGAGCTATACAGGCAACTCCCTACTACTCTCATCCACTACCCATTCCTGATCCCTACCTGATCACTAGGAGATAAGGGCCTCGCCCCGACTCCGCTAACGAAACTACTAAGGAATGCTACGGCTTACCCGTAGTCTTACATCACCAACCATTGTCGACTGCTAGTGAATGCTACGGCTGCCCCGTAGTCTTACAACACTCCCTACCACTGACTGCTAATACGAAGGCACCCACGTGCCATCGACTTCTCAAGATCCTTATTCCGACTCCCGCGAGTCCTTCAGGCGATCCACAATCTGAATTCTCAATCATAACCAACCATACCATCCCACGCGCTAGCTGATATGGAGTTTCTCAAACTCCCAACCCTGGAATCCTCAATCCATCAAACGTTGAACTACTTCTCTTCCCTCTCGGAGGTCACGTACTCGTTCTGGGTCTGCGTGCTCCCCTCTGGGCACATCTGGAGGATTCTCCCCCACTTCGATCCTGCTTACCCCTTGCTGCTCAATATTCAAAGAAATCCCGATCCTTGCTACCATTCCATAACCCATCCACTGAGGAACCCAAGCCCGCCATAGCTAGGGCTTTAGCCAATCCATCACAATCACTACACCACTCTGAACTGACGAAACGAACCAAATCCCTCCCAAGCATGCTACAGATACTGCATCCTTCGAAACCTTCTTCAATAGAGCACATCCCCCCTAACTACCATACAAATATCCAAGGTATGCAGATGGCATATAACTCGATCACCATCAACCAATCAAAATAAAATACTCATACCGATAATGATGCAGAACCATAACAATGAAATCATGCACAAAATAAAAGAACTGAGAATGGAAATTGCATACCTGCAACATCCGGCGATGCTCGCGTCTCCAAAGTCGTCATCTGGAAAGCCCTGCTCCCTGCTGCAGGTGCCTCTACCCGGCCCTGACGGCCATCTGCGATCCTCAAGGTTGCAGGGGCGGGTGCCATCACCCGTCCTGCTGAAGACAAACTGGGGCACTGGGCCTTCTTGTGGCCCCGCTGGTTGCAATGAAAACATATCATGTCTGATCCCTACGCGGCGGTAGCAGTACAATCCCTGCTAAAATGACCAGTCCGACCGCACTTGAAGCAGCCAGACTCACCACCGCTACCACTCCTGCACGCGCCCCCGTGCGCCCTGCCACACTTTCCGCATCGACTGCGGTCCTGACGATCCCTCGATCTCGAATCCGATCCCTTGGGCCTTTTGCCCGAACCCGCTGATACCTGAACCTCATCCGGCTTCCTCTTCCGGATCTGCTCCAAATCAATTTCCCTTTCCCTAGCCCGAGAAATCATATCTTCCAGCGTCTTACAGCTGGACCTGCTCACGAACTCCCTGATGTCGTCCCTCAACATCTCATGGTACCGAGCCTTCTTCATCTCCTCATCCGCTACATACTGCGGTACAAGAAGAGCCCTTTCCCTGAACTTGGCGGTGATCTCCGCCACAGTCTCAGTAGTCTGCGTCAAATCCTGAAACTCTCGTGCCAGCTGCTGCACCTCAATAATCGGCGAAAACTCCGCCCTGAACCTGGCCGAGAAATCGCTCCAAGTCATCGCGTCCAACGCGGCATCATCCCCCAAAGCATGACCAATCTCCTCCCACCAATCCCTCGCTCTGTCCTTCAGAAGACAGGAGGCGAGTCTAACCTTGTCCCCCTCGGGACACTTGCTCGTACGAAAAGCGTTGGCAACATCAGCCAACCATCTGCTGCTAGCAATGGGGTCCCTAGCCCCATGATAGTCTGGTGCCCCGCAGGCTCTGAACTCTCGAAATGTCAAGGTACGCGCTCCCATCAATGCCATCATCTCAGTACGGAAGGCTCCCAGCCTCTCCTCCAAGATCTCCAGTATGCCCTCCTTGACTGTGCCAAAGATCACAGGAGTCTGAGCTAGAATACTGCGCGTAACCTCAGCTGATATCAACTCTCTCATCCGCTCCTCGAGCTGCTCGGTCCCTGAACCCGAGCCTGATCCCTCTCCGGCGCCTGATCCGCCCGCTGGTCTCTCTCGCAATGTCACCATGCTGAAAAAAGATATACCACAACCACTATCAGAATACTCATCACTGATACGAGACCAACCATACCCTACCAGGTTCCCAGTCTAGCCTCTGCCCTTCCTGAATCGAGTACGGATCCTCTGCTTTCAGTAGTACGGGCCCATACTACCTTCCACATCTATCCGTACTTTCCTCAGGAATTGCTTTGACTCCACCAGGTCCCTTATCTGCTAATACTGCTCCCAACTCTATCTCATCCTAGGCTTACCCTAGGGAAACCTCTAACTCAACTCAAACCAGTCCTCAGCTGCTGAAGGTCTCCTTGTGATGCCAATTAGACGTCACCTGGATACCATCACATGCGACGAGGCTCGGATAATCCTTCAAGTAAAGGACTCGTCCCTACAACGGTTAGACTTAAACGAGAGCTGCGCAATAGGGTCAATTCCAGTACTCTGAGATTATTCAACCCTGATCACATGTGACGTAACGTATCCACCTAATGGCTAACTCCCATCACTCAGAATCCCACAATGCAAAAAGCAAGCAACATTCGGCCAAGGGAAAATCTAACCACCACATACTCAAGCAATCATATCCACATAGCAAGAATCTGAACTAGCATGCAACACAAACTCATAAACTCAGGCATAACCTAAACAGGCTATCCTACTACTGTCTAATCAGCACTATCATGCAGCTCAAAAGCACAAATAACAGGCACATAAGGCATCATCCCTAGATCCTTAGTCCTATTCTAGCATGCTGTTCTATCAACTGATAATCATAACATAAACTTGTATGGGTATTTTGGGGTACTTACTCGAGCTCGGTTGATTGCATGCACCACACCTCTTTTCTCTTTTCAAATTTCTTTTCTTTTGAATTCTTTTTGTTTTTCTAAAACTGTTTTTCGTTCTCAAAATTCTTTTTACAAAACTGTCTTTTCACTTTTGAAAACTTTTTATCCGACCCCTCAGTTTGAGTTCAGGCACCCCCGGGAGAATGCCCGAATCCCTCAAACCAAGGCTCTGATACCAACTTGTAACATCCCAAAATTCAAGACCAGAAATTTTTTTTTTTTTTTAATAAAACATTACTTTAAACAAAGACATCATTCCAAAACATCATCTGAGTATAAGTTTTCAAAACACTTGTTTATTATCAGAGTAAACATTCCCAGGCTGACTAATCTATGGTGTGTGTCATGCGATCACTCCGAGCTCCTCCCTCCGCTACCGGAAGTACCTGAAAACAAAACTGAAAACCGTAAGCACGAAGCTTAGTGAGTTCCCCACCTTACCACATACCATGCATAACCACATACTGCACATACTGGGCCACGCCCGCTATCCGGGGCCTCGCCCCCTACTTCGGGCCTCGCCCGCTACAACGGCCCCGCCGCTCCAGGCCCCGCCTGGCTTCGAGCCTCGCTCGGATACAGATCTGTTTCACTTAGGCCTCGCCTGTCACAGGGCCTCGCCCACTAACATATAATAGCACATAAACGTATCACGTAACATTACATAAGCTAAACATATACTAACAACCCTTGCTCTAAGGCCTCGCCTATCTCTGGGCCCCGCCCGAGTTCTGCTACTGATGAGTCATGGAACCTCGTCCATACTCCTGCTGATAGTGAGGTTCGAGCCCAGCCCACCCTCACTCCTTTCCTAACTTGGGCCTCGCCCCTGCTCTGCTGCTACTGAGATATGGAACACCATCCACACTCTGCTATTGGTGAGGTACGGGACCTCGCCCTCTCTCACCTCCCTACCAGGCACATACAAGTATCACACAGACAACAAGTATAAACTATTACATAAACCGCTCCTTGGGCACCCGCCCTCTGTCATTGGACCTCGTCCAAATATCATACTAGCATACTGTGCCTAGGGCTAACCCCCGGGTCTTCTACTCATAACTACATGGGCCGGCATTGTGGCCGTAGACCCATTCATACAAAGGGAGACTCACCTGATACTGCTGAACTGCTGCTGCTAACCCCTTTGACCGCTACCTGACCGCTAACTCTGAACTGCTGCTCTGCTAGCTCCCCGAGCTACCAATAACAACCCAACACTTAGTCTAACTGACCTCCAAAGGTTAACCAAGTCAACTCTGGTCAAAGTCGATGTCCTGGTCAAAGTCAATCCTCCAGGTCAACCCTACTCGCCGAGTCACCCTACTGACTCGCCGAGTGCATAAATCCAGAGTCCTTCCACTCGCGGCTCTACTCGCCGAGTCAGCCCCTGACTCGCCGAGTTTATTGATTCTCGATTCCTGTCCTGTCCAACTCACTGAGTCCCGGCTCGACTCGCTGACTCGAGTCTTAACTCGAAGGGTTTGGGACCACTCGACCTGACTCGCCGAGTCTAAGAACAGACTCGCCGAGCACACGACAAACTTCATCCAACTCGACGAGTTGTTCATCCAACTCGCCGAGTTCATGCCCATCTTCATCCGACTCGACGAGCTGTTCATCCCACTCGTCGAGTTCCTCCTCATCTTCAAGCTACTCGCCGAGTCCACTCGAAGGACTCGTCGAGTCCACTAAGATCCACTTACATGCAGAGGACTTCCGAGTCATGCATGAGCTCCAAACTATAGATCTACCCTCCCCAAGCCTATTTCCCACGTAAAGTTGCAACCTTTACGTGTAGAGAGTGAGATCTAGGCAAAATACGCCCATAGCTAGGGTTTAGGACCAAGAGACTCCAATTTCCACCCAATGGCTGATACTTTATGGGATTACATACCAAAATAAACATGGATCTGAGGTAGCAACCTCAGATCTGGACCTCAAGCTCAAGATTGGTCTTAAACATGGCTTAAAAGCCCCAAAACTCATAACCAAGGAAAAATATGGAGGAGAGAAACGAATTGATACCTTCCAATGCTCTGAAATGCTTCCCAAACTTCAGATCCAAAGCCACTCCCTGATGCTTCAAGGATTCCCACTCCTTCTTCTTCCTTAAACCCACTCAAAAATGGCTAGAAGCTTGAATGAACACAATGGGGGCTTAAGGTGCGGCGTTCTGGGTGCAAGAGGCTGTAAAGGAGCCCTAGGAAGAAGATTAAGATGCTTAAATAGGCTCCAAGCCCCGGATTTAGGGTTTTCCTCGCACAGACCAGACTCGCCGAGTCCACTTGGCCGACTCGTCGAGTTGGTCACTTTCTTATCGACCCGGATCCCGCTCCGACTCGCCGAGTCCTTCCTTTGACTCGTCGAGTCCCTCTTAAATTTAGGGTTTCCTTTACTTTCTTGGCTTTCAAAATCCTGGGTGTTACACGTCGAAGTTTTACGGCAAAACCGGCACGACACCGGGAAGCGTAAATAGTGAATTTACGATAGACCGAGATTTAGCTTTAGCAATCTAAACAAAAGTTGTAGAATATGTTAAACTAAGAGCGTCAATAAAAAGAACGCCCAAATCTGACTTCGTATGAGGAAGTTATGATTTTTCTAAGATTCGGCTTAGCAGTGCACGGTCCGAAACTCGAATTTTAGTTCGAGCAGTTTTTGGCTTACGCGAACTAAATGAGAGTTGAAGATCTCATTAATAGGAACTCAACGGTAAAAAGATGGATGAAAACGGAGTTCGTATGAAGGAGTTACGAATTCTTCGCGGTCATTTAACAGTCTAAACGCCTCCTACTGTTAAATTTGAGATCGGTCGAGAATTAGCCAAAGGAGTCTAAATGAAAGTTGTAGATCTTGATTTTACCTACGCGTGGATATAAAGAACGTCAAAAACAGAGCTCGTATGCGAGAGTTATGTTTTTTCTAAGTTCGAAGGCTAATACGCGATAGGGGGTGGCGTGGCACCACCAGAATTGGACACGTGGCACCACCAGAAGGCCACCACATGGACCAACTCGGCGAGTAGGTCCCCCCTACTCGGCGAGTCCATCAGATTTTGCACTATAAATAGAGGTGTCGGGTCTAGCCTTCTCTTCACACCTCCCAAACTCACTTTCTCTCTCTAGCCTCCCTAACCCCCCTAAAAGCCTAGGTAAACCCCCTAGCACCCGAAGGAAGCCCCGAGGCTCCCGGAGTCCCGAGAAAAGAGTCTTTCAGCTCGGGAACGCTGCTCCAGCGAAGCCCGGTTTTCGAGAAAACCCGTTGTAAGTGAGCTACGCCTAACCTATCTTTAGTATAGCTTATGTTTTAATATAGTAACATTATTAGGAACTTATAATGAGTATTTGGGCTATTATTATGAGTTATATTGAGTGTTATTTAACGCTTATATAATAATAATAATAATAATAATAATAATAATAATAATAATAATAATAATAATAATAATAATAGTCAGACTATTATTTTGTCGCGGTTATCGTTAGACTAAACCCTAGTGGTATTGATACTAGGTTTTATCGAAGGAAATTGTTTTGAGAGTATCGAAGCGCTGTTCGAGTATTGAGTCACCACCTACTCAGGTGAGTGCATGGTCCCTTTCATCTTACACATAGATATGAAGTATTTTATATAAACTACATGTTATGTGTGCATATTATCTGAATACTTCCTGTCTATGCTGGATGAACGTTTTATACATGTTTTAAAGGATTTAAACTGTATACGTATTTTATATATACAAATATGTTGTGTATGAGATGGGTAGATGAATGATGAGAGATAGAAGATGATTTGAGTATACATTGGCAGCTATAGACTTAGTGCCTATGGGACGAACACGGGTAGCTATGGACTTAGTACCTGTTAGACGCTGGTAGCTATGGATTTAGTACCTGTTAGGAATTGGTAGCTATGGACTTAGTACCTGTTAGACGCTGGTAGCTATGGATTTAGTACCTGTTAGGAATTGGTAGCTATGGACTTAGTAACTATTAGTTGGACGCTGGTAGCTATGGATTTAGTACCTGTTAGGAATTGGTAGCTATGAACTTAGTACCTATTAGATGAACACTTGTAGCTATGGATTTAGTACCCAATGAGTAGACTATAGCAGCTATGGAATTAGTACTTTACGAACGAACATTGGCAGCTATGGATTTAGTGCCAGTCCTATAACCCTGGAAGTAAGGAACTTCGGAATAAACAAATGCAGGATAGATGACTCTTAGGTTAAATCCTTAAGAGTAAAGAAGATAATGGGGATGGGTAATTGGGTGGATTGTTTGATTGTTTAACATAATAATTATATTATTGTGGGTTGAAAACCCTATGTACTTACCAGGTTTCCCAACCTGACCCACTCAGTTTATTTATATCACAGGTGTTGATATGAAGTCACTTTACACTGAGAGATTTAAAGACATGTAGATCACTAGTGTAAACAATTGTAAGTTCTATTTATGCTTATGTTTCTGTATTAACGATGGCATCCCAAACGTTTTAAAATGAAATAAATACGTTTCTTCGAAAATGTTTTAATAACGTATTTACTATCTTTTTCTGGGAACAAATTCCGCAACATTTTTATAAAATGAAGTACTCTAATTTTTATAAAGCATAAACAAAATCGGTCTTTTATGGCCGTGATTTTGGGGATGTCACAGATTAAGACACTAATTAAACACATATAGACATCCTAATGCGAAGAACAACTCTTTGGTCAAGTGTTAGAAGGCTATTGGGTTGCAAGGAAGGAGTTTTAGGCCTCACTATGGAGTTTACTCCTCACATACTCACCTTAGGTGAGTTTACGACTGAGGGACCACCTTCCCCATGAGTTTACAACCGTAAACTCATGGGAGGAGTGTATTTGTGTGTTTTCAAGTCTCTTATGTCTCTAAGAAGGGTTCCAAGGCAAATTCCAAGGCTTGAGGGGTGTTTAGGGTTCAAAAGGGACACTCCCTTGGAGTTTGCTGTCCTAGGACCACTCCTTGGGAATTTACGGTCGTGAACCCCATGGTTTACAGCCGTGAACTCTTGGAAACCCCTTATACTTCATTTTTGAGGTCCTTAGCTTACTCCTACAAGTTTCTATGTGAAGGTCCAAGGCTAAATAGGGGGTTAAAGGCTCAATTTGCATAGTTTAAGGGAGTTTACAGCCTAAGGGTGTTCTTGGGCCGTAAACCCACTTTTAAGCCTCTAAACATAAGATTTAATGTCTAAAACACTTCTAGGGTATGTTCTAAGTTAGCCTCTAAGCCTAAGAAAGAGATTTGGGGCATTTTGGCACACTTTTAGGGGTTTACGGCCTAAGAAGGTTCTTGGGCCGTAAACTCCTTGTTCTAGGCCTCCATGGATGATTTTCAAGCTACATAAACATGTAATGAGCTTTAGAACAATCTAGGGTAAGAGAACTTACAATTTGGGGTCGAAAACTTGACGATTCTTGGATGAAATCGCATTTTTAGAGAGAGAGGGTAGAGTGAGAGAGTGGAAAGTGTGCAAATGAAGTCTAATAAATCCTTATATAAGGTGAGTTTGTTGTACAAGAGTTTACCGCCCAGAGTTTATTGTCGGGTTTACTGTCGGGTTTACTACCGAGTTTACTGCCGAGTTTACTACCCGGAGTTTACTGTCGTAAACCCCATGTTTACGGCCGTAAACTCCATCTTATGGAGGTTATGGCATGATTTTTGGTGTTAGGGATTTAGTGGTTGTTTTCTAAGACTTGATCCTTAAGTGTGAAAGTTTCGGAATACTAAAACGGACTTTAAGTTGTGCTAAAAGATAACGGAAAATGAATTTGACTTCCAAATGAAATGGTTGACTGAAGAAATTATATATATGAAATATTCAGGTTGTCACTCATCTAGTATCAATAATGGGATGATTCTGAGGAGGAGGGACGAGATACCAAACATCATTTCTATCAAATTCGGCCAATTCTTCTTGCATGGTTGTAATCCAATCTGCATGTTCTAGTGCTTCTTTGATGGATTTGGGTTCAACCATAAAGATAAATGTCGAAAAATGACATTCATTTTGAACACTTGTGGCAGAATGAGTTTGTACACCAACGTTTGGGTCTCCAATAACTTGGTTCGAAGGATGATCCTGTTGGGTTTTGCGCATTCTAACACTTCCTAAGTGTACATGCAACCCTAAATACCTTGGATCTATGTTTTCTCTATTATACATGCAAATAAGAACATCCAAGGTATTATCCTAATCTAGCATACAAAAACTATGAATGTAACAAGATAGAATACATACCTCTTGATGTAGCTTGATGTCTTCAAGCTTTAAGAGCTTAGCCCCAATAGTGTGGAAGCCTCAAGTGGAATCACAAATCACCAAGACACCTTGGAATACTTTAGAGAATATGATTACTTGGTTCTCTCTAGTGAAATTGGCTAGCCCTTCTTTAGTGTATTCACACTAGTGCCAATTTCACCAACCAAAGACATCTTTATATAGTATGGAGGATTAGGGTTAAACCCTAATACCCATGACCTTTCATTTCCTAGGATCCATGGGTTAAACACTCCATGGACTATCCATGAAAGCTTAGCCCAACCTAAATGAACTTGGCCCATTCCATATATATAAGAGTCCATATTTAATTAGTTCCTTTTGATCACTTAATTAATTATAAATTAATTCTTGATCAATACTAATTAAATAATATGATTCCATATTAATATATTAGAACTTATAATATATTAATATTAATCATAAACATACTATTCTCAAAAGATTATCCATATAAATTGTGTCGGTGAAGTGCAACCCAAATGGACCATGCCGGGTCGGGTCAAGTACATACCAAATATAGTTATGGACTTAGACATTAATCCAACAGATCCTTAGTCCAAACATGTAATCTCGAAAGTTCTTGTGCAGCAGATGATCCAATATCAACAATAGGGTTATGTTGCTCCCCCTGAATAGCTTGAACATGTGGATGATGCTCCTCCTGAACTTCTGAACCGGATAGCTTTATGTCGTCATCAGGTGGGAAATTGAATAAATTTGCATCATCATCGATGTTGATAGGATTAGAGTCGAATTCAATAGTTGCATCTTGAAATCCATCCACATTTGATTCAAGGGAAGGTTGACCTTTCTCCCCCTCAACCTAAGAAGGTTGAAAAGGTTCGGAATCAAATGGAGGAAGACTAAATGTCGGACCAGAAACATGTTGAGAGACCGGAGCTTCGGATATGGTTTGACTTATTCGAGATTCCAAATCAGGAGCTGTTTATGATGGTCCGAACAGGGTCTCAAAGTCAACTTCATAGATTGTTTACTGGTTCAGACATCCTGGTTTCAGAGCATCAGACTCCATGATGTGAGTTGTAACATGGTTTGGACTAGAATTCCGAAAGAAATTGTCATCAAAGGTAACGTCAAAACATTCTTCCAGAACACGAGTTCGCCGATTGAGAACTCTATAAGCCTTTAATTTAGCAGAGTATCCAAGGAAGATGGCTTCATCAGCTTTGGGTTGGAATTTGGTAAGCCGATCATGGTTATTCTTGATGAAGCATCTACATACGAAAACATGAAGAAAGGAGATACTTGACTTCCGACCGTTCATGGCTTCATACAATGTTTTGTTGAGGCGCCGATTGATGATAATTCTATTCTGAGTAAAGCATGTAGTAGAAAGAGCTTCAACCCAAAGATAGAGTGGAAGATTTGCAAAGTTGAGCATGAATCGAGTATCTTCAACAAGTGTTCTGTTACGTCGTTCAACTCCTTGGAAATATCCTTCTTGCATTAAGTTTCCTTAATCTTACACAGATTGAAAATTCTAACTTTGAAACATTTCCAGATTCCATTTTGACTATCACTTCTGAACAAGAGTTTCCTCCTTACAGATTATGTCAATATGGTCCTTCAAGAATTATCACTATACTTCCAATTGTCCTTGAGTAACCAATCTTTGGTAAACCTTAGATTGTCCTCGACAATTGTTTAATCCTTTTAGTCATATCCAGTTCTAAACCTTTTCCCTTCTTAATGCCCCAGGCATTTGGAAAATTTTAGAACGGATGAATATAGCACATGTAATCGATCCTATATCTGAAGCATATGGGACACGATTCATGATGTCTTACATAAAGACTAAACCAGTCTTTTGCTATAATATTTCCATTTCAATTTGCCAAGTTCTCATAATTCAGATTATGAAAAGGGATGCCGTAATCATAATCGAATTTTAGAACGCAAATAATGGACCCATATACAGAATTTCCTTATGTTGAGCCATTCCAACATGAAATTCATATATATCCTTGACTAAATGATTAAAACCTCACGATCTAAGCTTATAGATTTGAGATGAAGCATAATTTCCTCTCCCTTAATTATAGCAAAACAACTTTTCCTAATTGAAACCTTTTGTTTTCTATAATTAACATTGCTTACTTGCAATACTTATCATAATTATCATGCTCTCACTAACATGATGATTATTAGCATAACACTTATGCTCCCACTAGCTTTGACATGTACTCAGAAATCAACTGACTTCCTTACCAAAGTTCATATTTCTGATACTTGATTGTTTTGATAAAACTTTATCAAAATCATACACTTTCCCTTAGATAGCACACTTGTGTGTCTAAACAATTATGAAGAGGTATGTCGTAATCATAATGGTTAGACCTTTTTGCCATTTCTCACAAGTCCAGGTTAGTGTGCCGGTAAACCACACATGCTCCACTAACGACTTTGAGAATGCAAATATCACAATTGCTATCTAGCTAAAATCTACTTAGTGAAAGTGTTTCCTCACCATCATTTTCATGAATCGGAGAGAAACCTTATGACACTTAGATTTAATGGTGTATGTGTTCTTATCCATGTGAATTGTCAAAATCATAGACACAAGACAAGGATAATGACAAATACAAACTCATATGGACTGAACTCAATCTTAATTTCTTGCCACCTGGCAGCTCAAGGGCCTGCCATTGCTTCCAAGAAGTTGTGCAACAAATTGAGAACTCTAAGAACTCATATGCAAAGCCAACTTTAACTGGAATGGGCACAAAATATGTCAACACGATAGGTTATAAACCTCAAGTCATGTGCTAGTGAAGAACTTCAGGTTTATTCTTGATTAGTTCTTGAGACTTTCAAGACCTTTAAGACTCCCACTGTCCTCTTGACATATAAGACTCCCTTGTCAAACATCCAAGAGATAGTGCGGATTCTAATCAAGACAAACACTTCACACAATTGGCCTTAGTTGGTCTTTGTTTTATCCAAAACATCACAACTTACCAATTTCAAATGTACAAGAGTTTTAAACCTTCTTTAAGACATGTCACTCAAGTTACAATCTTAGTGTATAACTCTAAGAATTGTTTTTGGAACAAAGTATGAATCATCTTCTTGATTTAACCACTTCAACAATTCAAGTTCCTCTTCTTAGCTATAAGAAGGCTCTTAGAGGATGAATTGTGATAAGGTCTCTAAATCATTAAGATGATCACAAAACAGATACGAAAGTACTCTCCCATCTTTTCAGATTTGAGAAATTTTTATCCTTCTGCCTAATTTGATTCTTCTTATTCGCTCTGTCATACATTGGAACCTTTTTCCAATGTCTCAGAGTTACACTTAAGCTTGTAAGTATAATCATATTTACTGAGCTTTTGTAAATTATGACGAATAATCTTATCGATCTTTTGTGGTGGACTTGACCAGTGCACAAGACTATGTACTCGATCCCTTAGTCCATTACTTGACTCACACATCCATGTGAATAAGTAATTAGTCTTAATTTTCCAATACTTGAAAGTTCTCATTCATCATGCTATACAACTTCCATGATTCCAAGTTCCAGTCCACTTGAAACTTGGGTGATGAGAATCTTTCCTTATTTGGTAAATTTAGACATTACCACAAATGAAAGAATCAATTTCATATCTCCACTCTTGCTATTAATGGAATCATATAAGCAACAATTTTTCCTCAAATGGCATTGTAAGGATATTTTAAAATAAATAAAATCAAAAATTTTTCTTTTATTTTAAAACTTTGCGGAAAAACTTATCCTTACAATCCATATGAAAACTTGTTGTTATCTATTCCTAAGCAATATCTCATAACTCCTAAGAAGTAGCTCAAGAATCCGATCTTCAAACTATGCGATAGAAATCCATCTACGCGATCAGATTTAGCATATTCTTTCTTTAAGTTCCTTTACTTTTCTTTGATTCTTAAAACATCACCATGTGACCTAGTCACATCATGTATCAAGAATCTCAGAATAGAAACTTAACAGAGTTAGATAGTGGACTTTACCTGAAGTAGAGTCAAAACTTATTGACTTTAACAGCCTAAGGTAAATTTGGCAGCTTCGCAACCAATGCCCCTTTCTTTGGCAATATAAACATATGGACCCTTTGATAATGGTACATGGTACTATCACAGACTTAGCTTTTCTCTTTACCATTTGGTCAACCGAGTTGACTATGGCCGATCCCTTTCCATTGGGAAGAGAATGTTTTTCTGGATTTCCTGTGTCATTATTGTCAATGTCCATCAAGTTTTAAGGAACTTGATCTTAACAAATAGATAAGATCATTAAGGGTCTTGTCATAGTCTGTTTCATAGGTGTCCCAAAGGAACTCACTATGTGACTTAGAAAGTGATTGAACCACCAACTTTCTCAAGACTTTGACACCCAACTCTCCCGGCTTGTCAATATGTGACTACATCTCCAAGATGTGATCACACCTAGACCTTGCCTTGCCAATAGGGCTTGAGTAACCTTAAACTTTTCAAGAACTTGTGGGTTGGGGAGAATAATTGGAGGAGGTGAAAGAAGTATGATTTCCATGGGACATCATCTTCATTTAGGAAAGCTTGTTTCAATAGATTTGGAAAGATCATATATGTCTAAACCAGACATCTTTTGGGAGATATTCAAGATAGTTGATTTTAAAGTCCTTAATATGACACCCAATATGAAATATTAAGGCTAGGACCCAACAAACTATTTTATAACTCAGAAGAGGGATGCCGTAATCCAAGCTATAAAATATTTGAAGGTAGGTGAATGACGATTCACCAATTTCCACCAAGATAAACGAAATGTATTATTAGGTTTTAATTGGTTTTGAAACTCCTAGATCTTTGAGATTCATTGAACTGTTCAAAGGCATGTTTCAATCTCGAGTGTGCCCTTCAGGTTTTGTGACTGTGATGCCGAGGATCACAAAACAAGGTGTGAAGTAACCATGCAAATCACTTGGTACCCTTAATAAATTACCCCTCAATCGATGTGCCGGTTAACCACACACGCTCCATCGATACTATGATAAATATTAAGTCACCCTTTACCTACCTTGTTAAGTCCAAGTTAGTGTGCCCGTTAACCACACACGCTCCACTAACGACTTAGACAAAGTGTAAAGTGTAATTTCATGGGTTAGCACCTTATTCACATTTTTCCTAAGTAACTAAGATTGGGTATTATTAAGAGTTTAGTTACTTAGTATTATCATTAATACTTTTAATGAAGGGAGAATTCTAGTCCTGTCAAACCCGTTCGGCTAACGACCCTCCACCAGTCAAGCAAGCGGTGGGTGAGAGTGGACACCCATTAAGTTGCCATTTTATAGGCAACAACCTTATACCCACCTTATAGACCGTCTTCGTGAATGAGGCGTACTAGCGGTAAGACTGACTTTACTCTTATACATATATATATTATTAACTTATAATATTATAAAGTATAAGGGTTGAATTTTAACTTTTAAAATTCTAAGGGCTAACTTGGAATTAAAGTATTCATAAGTGAAAACTTTACAAATTCCAAAACTTGAGGGCAAGTTTTGAAACTATTCAAAACTAATTAATTCCATAACTTATGTGTTTAAAGTAGTTTTAATCCAAAAACTCTTCAAGTTCCATAACTTGAGGACAAGTTATGGAAGACTTTAAACTAATAAAAGAATTAACTTTTCTTTATTTTATAACTTATGGAATTAATTAAGGTTACACCTTTTTATTTTATTTTATTTTATTTTATTAAATGAAGAGACTCTTGGTCCTCCATAACTTGAGGACAAGTTATGGAGTCATAAAACCATTTAATTAGAACTATACTCTTCATTTTTGTAACCTTTGCCAATTTTTATGAGTTTTATGATTCTTAAATGTGACTTTTCATATAACTTGAGGACAAGTTACAAAAACACATTTTAGAATCAATTCTTAGATTAATTTGGATTAAAACCAACTATCACATAATTTTATTCATTAATCTAAATTCACTCATAAAACAAGGTAACACAAAAAACTTTTGGTGATCCATAACTTATTCTTAAGTTATGGAATCCTTTAAAACATTAACACCAAATTTTGTAACTCCAAAAAAACTTTGAATCAAATTTTTTTTTAAAACCTTTTCATATCCATAACTTATGGAGGTTTCAAAAAATAAAACTCTTTAGATCAAAATTTTAAAACTAATAAAATAATCATATTATTTTATCTTTTATTAAATTTGACCTAATTCAACTCATAAAGCAAATTATTCAAATTTTACAAATAATTAGTTTTTCACAAGAACAAGTAATTATCTTAAAATTTGACAAACTTCATGTTTTTTTTTTCTCAACTTGGAAAATAAAATATTTGCATCAATATAACAGAAAACAACCCGTGGCTCTGATACCACTGTTGGGTTTTGCGCATTCTAACACTTCCTAAGTGTACATGCAACCCTAAATACCTTGGATCTATGTTTTCTCTATTATACATGCAAATAAGAACATCCAAGGTATTATCCTAATCTAGCATACAAAAACTATGAATGTAACAAGATAGAATACATACCTCTTGATGTAGCTTGATGTCTTCAAGCTTTAAGAGCTTAGCCCCAATAGTGTGGAAGCCTCAAGTGGAATCACAAATCACCAAGACACCTTGGAATACTTTAGAGAATATGATTACTTGGTTCTCTCTAGTGAAATTGGCTAGCCCTTCTTTAGTGTATTCACACTAGTGCCAATTTCACCAACCAAAGACATCTTTATATAGTATGGAGGATTAGGGTTAAACCCTAATACCCATGACCTTTCATTTCCTAGGATCCATGGGTTAAACACTCCATGGACTATCCATGAAAGCTTAGCCCAACCTAAATGAACTTGGCCCATTCCATATATATAAGAGTCCATATTTAATTAGTTCCTTTTGATCACTTAATTAATTATAAATTAATTCTTGATCAATACTAATTAAATAATATGATTCCATATTAATATATTAGAACTTATAATATATTAATATTAATCATAAACATACTATTCTCAAAAGATTATCCATATAAATTGTGTCGGTGAAGTGCAACCCAAATGGACCATGCCGGGTCGGGTCAAGTACATACCAAATATAGTTATGGACTTAGACATTAATCCAACAGATCCTTAGTCCAAACATGTAATCTCGAAAGTTCTTGTGCAGCAGATGATCCAATATCAACAATAGGGTTATGTTGCTCCCCCTGAATAGCTTGAACATGTGGATGATGCTCCTCCTGAACTTCTGAACCGGATAGCTTTATGTCGTCATCAGGTAGGAAATTGAATAAATTTGCATCATCATCGATGTTGATAGGATTAGAGTCGAATTCAATAGTTGCATCTTGAAATCCATCCACATTTGATTCAAGGGAAGGTTGACCTTTCTCCCCCTCAACCTAAGAAGGTTGAAAAGGTTCGGAATCAAATGGAGGAAGACTAAATGTCGGACCAGAAACATGTTGAGAGACCGGAGCTTCGGATATGGTTTGACTTATTCGAGATTCCAAATCAGGAGCTGTTTATGATGGTCCGAACAGGGTCTCAAAGTCAACTTCATAGATTGTTTACTGGTTCAGACATCCTGGTTTCAGAGCATCAGACTCCATGATGTGAGTTGTAACATGGGTTGGACTAGAATTCCGAAAGAAATTGTCATCAAAGGTAACGTCAAAACATTCTTCCAGAACACGAGTTCGCCGATTGAGAACTCTATAAGCCTTTAATTTAGCAGAGTATCCAAGGAAGATGGCTTCATCAGCTTTGGGTTGGAATTTGGTAAGCCGATCATGGTTATTCTTGATGAAGCATCTACATACGAAAACATGAAGAAAGGAGATACTTGACTTCCGACCGTTCATGGCTTCATACAATGTTTTGTTGAGGCGCCGATTGATGATAATTCTATTCTGAGTAAAGCATGTAGTAGAAAGAGCTTCAACCCAAAGATAGAGTGGAAGATTTGCAAAGTTGAGCATGAATCGAGTATCTTCAACAAGTGTTCTGTTACGTCGTTCAACTACACCGTCTTGTTGAGGAGTGTGCGGAACAGAGAAATTATGGTTAATACCCTTCTCGGTGAGGAAGTTTTTAATGGTTGAATTTGTGAATTCCGAACCATTATCACTTCGGATCCTCCTTACTGGGAGTTTGATGAGAACTTCAGTTCCTTTTATAAAGTTGATGAGTTCGAAGGCTTTTTCTGACTTGAGCCTTAAGAACAAGACCCAGGTGAACCTAGTAAAGTCATCCACAATTACAAGAATGTATTTTTTTGTGATGCAAACTCTCTACTATTGAAGGTCCACATAGATTAATGTGTAGAAGTTCTAAAGCCTCTGAGATTACTCTTTTAATGATGACGGGATGGCCATTCTTTGACTGCTTTGCACACTCACATGCAGCACATAAATGACCATTTTTGAACTTGAGGAGTGGCAGTCCTCTCACCATTTCACCAGAAACAAGATCATTCATATACCTGAAATTTAGCTGAGCCAACCTTCAGTGCCATAACCAACTAACGTCAGTAACAGATTTGGAGAGAAGGCAGAGCTGATTTCTTCCAATAATCATGTTGATTTCGAGAGGGTACATGTTCTTGTTGAATTTGAGTTGATTAAACATTCTTTTCGATCTTCAAAAATGATGTAGTTGTGTTTCTTGCAGAATTCAACTCGACGATTTGCATCAGTGAGTTGCGCTACACTTATCAAGTTGTGCTTCAATTCAGCTACATATGCCACGTTTGAATTGGAGAAGTTTCCATTAGTAGGGATGCCATATCCTCGGATCTGAGATTTGGAGTTGTTGCCATATATCACATAGCTAGCATTTGGTGAAAGTTTGAGATCTCGCAGAAAGTTCTTCTGCCCCGTCATGTGCATGGAGCAAACATTATCAATATACCATATTGTTTCATTCTCCAAAGCACAGAGTGCCTGCAAAATTAGTGAGTTGTGGAGTTTTTAGGCTCTGAGTTAGGTTTTGGGACAAAGGCACGAATCTTAGGCTTCGGTTGTGACTTTCAAGGAACAAATGATTTAGGAGATTTTTTACGAGATTCCATTGGAAACAAATAGAAGGCTGTGGTTCTTTCATCTATCCAATAATCATACTCGATGACATGAGTGTTCGGAACAACTTTTATCGGACAATGAACTTCCGGAGCAGTGGTCTTTTCCGGAGTCACTGTTTCATCAATGGGTTTTTTAATTTTCCAAACAGATTTTTGTGAAAAATTTTTATTGTAAAATCTTTCTTTGTTCGATGGTACACTTGATTTTTAATTGATCCAGGTTTAAAAATTGTGCCATCGGCTTTTGCTATAAAAACAGATGAAACATTCCGAGGAGAGTTGGTTCAGACAGATGTAGGCTTCTCGTTAGTAGGACTAACAACCTTCTTTTGTTCTTCAGGACTGGAAGGTTTGGAATGTCTCTTGAGGATCTTAGTAGGTGAGAAGGTGTTTTGAATTTTAGTTGATGAAGGAGTATTCCGAGATACACTCTTTTTGGAGTTTTCAAGGAATCTAGAGTTTTGTCTTGACTTAACTTCCTTTTTCAGAGCATTCTGGGCTTCTACCTTAGGATCGACAATATCTTTCTTATTCAACAAGGGTTTTCTTTTGGAAAGAGGTGAAGAGTTGGAGGTTTGTCCTACTGATGGATTGTTAAAGACGGGATTAAATGGAACTAGTTTTGTTTTGGAAATCACTTGAGGTTTAGAATCACATGAGATTGACTCTTCAACGTCATTATCTAGGTATGCCCAAATGCACTCAGAGAGTTCAGGTCCACTTGTCTCCGGAAAAATTTCCCTAACAACATAGATGTTAGGTGGGTTGTGATTCGTATTTCAAACAACAAAGTTTAGAATACTAAAGTGGGGTTCCAAGGTCCGATTCAGGTCCGGCTTTGCCAGAGGCGGAAAAATCATGGAATCGGAACACTTGACAACTCTGGGCTTAAACTCATGAATTAGTGATGCAAATTGGTTAGAAATCTTAGGAAGGGGTGACAAAGGCGAGACAGGGGTATCTGAATGTTTGATGTTCGGAACGTCTCCCATAAAAGTTAGGTTTTGTAACTCCTTCAAGGGACGAACAATAGGTTTCAGAAACTCGCTTCTGAGACTAGGTGCTTTTGACCAAGGATGACGAAAATTGTGAGTCATCCGATCATTTGCTTCAAGAATGTCAATAGAATTGTGCAAAGCATCTATTATAGCATTGATACGTTTGTTTTTCAGAAATTAAAACATTTCTTTCAGAATAAGTGATTTCACATTTGTCTTTAAGAACGATACATTCATCTTGTGACATTACAAGCTCTCGTTCTAAAGACTCTAGTTTCAACTTCTTATCCTCAAAACGTAATCTAAGACGACTTAATTCACTTTCCTTCTTCTCACTGGCTTCGATGACTGACTCATAGGCTTTGTAAATTGTGTTCATATCTGATTGAATCTGGGTTAGATATGGTTCACAAAGAGATAAATCAAAATTATTATTAGTAATCACAGATTTTACATGTTAAACGATGCTTCTACCAGGTGGATCGTTGGTTGCCATGTAGCAGTAGTTTGGTTCAGCATCTTCATCATCTCTTTCGGACCCAGACGGCTAGTAGCCTTCGTCACATATAATTTATTGTCAAGCCATAAGACACATATTTCTGCCAATGGTTACGTCATCATCATCTTCAAACGACCAATACCCTTCCACATCCCTTGAGACAATTGTAATAAAAGCCTTTTCACTCTCTGCCATTTCTTGAGCTCGGCATCCATAGTAAGCAAAGTCCTTGATTTTGGGTTTCTGTGGGACCTTGGCTAAGCAATCTTTGGAAAAGTGATTTGCATGGCCACATTTATGACATACAATCTTGGGTTTTTTAGACTTTGGATTTTGTGGTGGTTCCGAGGTGTGATCCGAAGTAGGAAGGTTAGGCATGTAGGCTGGTGGATTTTCGAAAGGTTTGTTGAATGGTTGATGATTATATTGGTGAGGAGCTTGGAAACGGTTGTTTTGGTGAGAAGTTTGGAAACTATTGTTATGAGGTTTGTTGAAAGGACAGTTGTATTTCATGGAATGTAGAGCAAACTCTTGTTGGAAACGTAGTACGGAGTCCATTTCTTTAGAGTTAAGATCACTGATAGATTGATAGTTAGAGTTTATAAGAGTGTGAACAGTTGGAGGTGAGGGTTGAACATGAGGGGTATAAGGAACAATAGTGGTGAGGGGGTCCGAAGTGGTTAGGTTTGAGGTTTGAGGATCATATGAACTAACTAGAGCTAGAGGACCTCCAGTGAGTTCGCGTAGATTTTGTGCAACATTTGACTCATGACCTTGAAGCTCATCAAAAAGTTGATAGAGCTTGAGCTTTTCCAGAGACCATTGCTTTGAAGACATGATTTCACATTTCCCAATCCCTTTCTGAGACTGTTAATGAACTTGAGATTGTACTCAAGTGGATTTCGGACTATCCCATGAGATGTCATGTTGTTGACGACGATTTGGTATCTGTTTAAAGCTGAGGCAACGGATTCACTAGGTGTTGTAGTGAAGGCGTCGAACTCATTGACAACCAAAGTCAGGTGCTTATCCTTCATGTTTTTCAACCCTTCGAACAAATCTTGAATTGTGTCCCAAATCTCTTTTGCAGACTTACACAATTTGATGTGCTCAAAGAAAGAAGGTGGAACACCAAACACAATTTCTGAAAAGGCAACTTGATCAACATGCAACTTTTCCAGATCATCAGCAGTGAGAGGTGCTTGTCGTTATTGATCCTGTCCCAAGAGAGTTGCAGCAGCATCTCTAACAATGGTTCGAACTGGAACATGAGGACCTTCTTTAATGGATCTCCAGATAGATTCACATTTTTCTTTTCCAAGTAAAAATCTTTCCATTCTGACTTTCCAGTGATCATGCTCTTCAACAACTAGCAATGGGGCATGTGTAGGGTAACCCATGCTATTTGCTATTTGCATTGAGTACATTTGTTGAGAATTAGAAGCAGCCATTGAAGTTAAGATATATTTGAGAAAAGTGGTGTATGGAAGAACTTTTATCCTGAACACAGAAATGATCGAAATACCAAGGTAATCTCGAATCAACTATAATATGTTCATATGGATTCAAAGGACAACCACTCAAGCTCTGATACCAATTGTGAGAACAATGATCTGATTGCGCAGGGACAAGGCTTGAAAACTCAAACCTTGAGTTAATGCTTAAGATCAATGTCTACTTCCAACTTAATGGTTCCAGTCAAGTCTGGCAAGACCAATCAAGTCTGAATATGATAACCAACATAGTACTTTAAGTATTAAATATAAGACAGTGAATATGATCAAGTAAAGTCAATAAATGAACACTAGGAATGTTTGAAAGAAAGATATGAGAGAAATGTGCAAGTGAAGTAAATATGAAAATATCTATCTTTGGTGAAGCAATCTGTCACTATGATTTGTCATTGAATGTTCATTAAATATGAGAATGTGTTACATCGTACTAACCCAAAAGCATACATAGAACCGGATAATAGAGTTACTCGTGATACTCTGATTATCTAAGTTGACAAAATATACCAAGTCTTATGATACGTTACATCAAGCAAAATAACAAAAGTAATTAATGTAGACGGACAAACTGATTTCGGAACATCTTCACCATCTCAGACTTCATTCACTTCGTACCATAAGCTTTTACTCCTGACGCCAAATCTTCTTCTTTATCTACTCTAGAACATCTTTCATTTCGGAACTAAGACTGATCTCGGAACATGTTGGGTGATTGTTAGAGGTTCACTTTCAGGTACTATTATTATTATTATTATTATTATTATTATTATTATTATTATTATTATTATTAACATGAGAATTAGTTTAATAATAATAATAATAGTTAACTTATTAAAACCCAATTCTACTCAACGTTTTTAGCATTATTACAAGATATGTTGGACGTTAACATTATTTTTATTTATTTTATATATTATATAAATATTTATAAAGATCTTAAATATATTATTACAACAAACTAACTTCACAACTACTTACAACTCACGACTATATATTGAGAAAATTCGAGAAATGACCAAAAAGGAGAGGTGGTTTGAAAAAATAACCAAGAAATTACAAATTTTGGAAAATGACCAAAGGATCCGTAGAGCACCCTCTGTGGATCCATTGAAGGCTCTGCGGAATCTTTGTTTTTTGAGTTTTTAAAACTTTTTTCGTTTTTTCGTTTTTTTTTTGCGTTCATTTTTGTTTATTAATATTAATTTTTTTTAAATACACTAATATCTTATGTAAAAAATTTGACAAAAAAAGTTTAAAATAATGAAATGTTTTATGTAATACGTTTGCTACTGATGTATGTTTTTCATGTCTTTTTACTGTTTTGTATTTTATGTTATATGGAATAAAGTAGAAGTTAACTCAACTGGTTTCGTAAATAACCTAATACAAACCAAATACATATAAATAACGTAATACAAATCGGTGCATATAAATAACCTAATTAAAATTATACAAATATTTCATGTTTTTTATAGGTTACAAAACATACTTTAGAAAACATAAACATACAACATTCATAATAAACATACTATGAAATAAACTTCATTCATTCAAATCGAACCACGAAAAACTTTGATTTGTTTTCATATTCCGTCCATGAGTTTTATATTGATTGTGCCCCTAGGTTTACTATCGCTTGCGTCCATTGGTTATCTGACTGTTGCTGTCATTGGTACTCGGTGCAACCCTATCATTGGTTCTGTGGCTTTTCTTGCGGTCGGTATTCCATCCCTTGCGTCCATTGGTTATGTGGCTGATTTCCGGTTTGTTGTGTCCATTGGTTGTCTGGCTGATGTTGCCATTGATGTTCAGTCTGTTGTATCCATTGGTTGTCTGGCTACTGCTGCCATTGTTGTTCGGTATGTTGCGTCAATTGGTTCTCTAGATCATGTTGCCATTGATTTTCGGTCGCTTGCGTTGGTTCCTCTTCTTTCGCTTTTGTCCCACTCCCTAACACCCCAGTATATTTTTTACTTTTATGTTGGTTATTTGGAACGATTTCCTTACATGTCCTTGCATTATGGCATCTACTACACCTTCTTATTTTTGGTTCTTCGCCTTGAGAGGGAATACGATTGGTGTTTTTTGGTCTACCAACTTATCGTATTTCCATCACAGGAGGATTAATAACCATAAGGTCATCCGGAACCTCCCAATCACTAAGTTTTGAAAGAGGGTATATGGCTTGCTCATATGTTCTTCGATATGTTTCAATTTTATATGCATCTATAGCCATATGCCCACAGTGATCAATTTTCAAGTGCGTTAAAATCATTATCACATGACCACATGACAAACCAGTTAGTTGCCAATATCTGCAAGAACAAGTCTTTTCCCTCAAATTCACTATGCCACCACTTTTGAAGTCATGCACTTGATATGTTGTATTGTCAACACTGGATACCGACCATCCTTGAATCCTCTCTTTATTTTTTTTAACCATATCTTCAGCCCACTTCATAAGTATTGTTGTACTTTTTTCTGTTAAAACAAACATATATTATTATATATGACATTTATCATATAATTTAAAAATAAACATAATCATACCTGCAGTCATCTATCGTTTGTAAAACCATTTCTACATAAGTGCGCAAAAGAACTCAAGAAGTGGTAATATAGGCAACTTCCTTGCTTTATTTGATACAACATTCATGGAGTCCGCACTATTTGAGATCATATAATCACACATCGTGGTAGGGTAATACGCTCTGGTCCATTTCTCACGTGGAAGTTGACTGAGATATGTCGCTACATTATCTCTTATATTACGAAGTCTCCCCCAATAGAATTCAAACTCAGTGGTTTTGTAAGCTTTTACCAGCTTCCAAAACAAAATTGCAGTTTTTTTGTTTTTTCCAAAGGTGTGGACTATGTTTCCTATTAGATGAAAAGCACACAATCCATGTTGAGCATTTGGAAAAACATTTTGAATACTTACATCAATTGCGGGTGCCCTATCTATGACCATTGTCAGACCTTCCACGTCACCAATGCATTCATGTAGTTTTTCAAGAAACCATGTCCAAGAATCCGTAGTTTCTTTTGGACAAATTCCATACCCAATAGGCAAGATTTGATTGTTGCCATCCATGGCCACTACATGCAAGATGGTGCCTTTGTACTTTCCCTTCAAATGAACATCATCCATAATAATAACTTTTCTACAACACTCTCTGAAAGCACGTATCTGCAATAACAATATAAAAATCATAAATATATCAACAATATAATTTGTTTATGAACATTTAAGAAAATAACAAATATATTTAAAAATATATTACCGCGCATCCAATAGCGAAAAAGCAATACTCAAAACGATCCTCCGAATCAGTTTTTATGTACGCCATAATACCAGGATTATGTTTCTTCAGATTGTGAAAATAAACTGGAAGTTTGGAGAAACTTTCTTCGGGGGTCCCCATCATAAATCCCAGTACAAATTCTCTAGCATGCCACGCTTGTGAATAACTCATATTTATTTGTAGCAAAACATTCATATCTCTAATTATATCTTTAGGCTTCCAAACTCTCAAACTTCCTTGACCCGTAATGTCATGTATTATTGTTCCCACAACTTCGCTATTTACTTGCCTATGATTTGGGCGTATAAGTAATAAAGAACATGTATGCTCGTCATTAAACGTCTTAATTTCAAACATTTATGTTCCTTTAATGAGAGATGCGTATAAATTCCAATAACAGTTTTCTTGCATACAAACAACCTAGTACCGAGATTTTGAAGATTTGTAAACCTTTATCTGAAACTTTTCTCTAACAACTTTCAATTTAACAACAAATGCTAGCTCTTTTTTGGTGTTATAGGTTTGATTGACAATTAATTTATCATTCGGACCTAAACTGTGAAATGGTCCAGGTTCAAGAATAGGTTCTGGACAATAAGGAATAGAAGGAATACAATACCATGGATTAAAAGCAGTTTTATGTTTCGTGTACTTATCATCCGACCACCATTCATTTGATTTTTCCTCACATCTTTGATCATCAACTTCAGAAACTTCTCCAAACTCAAACAAATTATCATGTTGTAATTCAGTCATGCCCACGTTTGCTTCTTTATCATTATCTGATACAAAAGTATCATTATCAGATACAAAATTATCATTAACCGAAACTTTTTTTTCATAACCCACGGACACTTCATTTCCCCTTCCCCTTGAACGGTTTCCATCACATTGGCTTTCTCTACGACCTCTATTAGTTTTTGCTGGATTAAAGTGGTTGTTAACCACTGCTTGTTCTTCAGCTTCTTCACCTATCACCGTTAAATACAAATGCACCGTCTTCTTTGATTTAGACATGATATGTCTCAACTGAAATACATCAGTTTCATCTCCAAACTCCATGACATACCCTAACTCCGGGTGCTTAAAAGACAAACATATATGACTATTTAGCACACCTGCCTTACTTCTAACCATTTGTAATAACATTTCATGGTCAATGTTAAGAGGAAGATTTAAACCATGGTTTTTCACATTATTTTTAACGTAAACCTCGTCTCCATTAACTAACTGTCAAGACCCTCCCGTACACAAAATAATAAAACTCATTTTACAAATAACTCTCTACAAACTCAATGAAAAAACAACTTCTACTAGTAATTGAAACTCACAAACTCACAAAAACCCACTAAAATATGTCTATAACTTCTATAACTAATCTGTAGAGGTGTACACTGATCCGTAGAGGTGTATACTGATCCGCAGAGGTGTACATTGATCTGCTGATAACAGTTCTTTGAATTCTCAAACAGTTATGTGGACTGATATTAAACATAAGTTCATTATTTTTAACTTTTTTTGTCAAAATTTTTACATAAAACATAAGTTATTAGTATATTAAAATAAATTAATATTAATAAACAAAAACAAAAAATAGAAAAAACGAAAAAATAAAAATTAAAAAACTCAAGGTCCGCAGAGGTGTTTCGGTTCATCAGAGGCAAACGTATTACATAAAACATTTTAGTATTTTTAACATTTTTTTGTAGAACTTTTTATATAATTATCATATAAGGTATTATTGTATTTAAAAAAACAAAATTATTATTAATAAACGAAAATGAACACAAAAAAACGAAAAAAAATAAAAAAACAAAGATTTCTTAGAGCTGTAGAGGATCCGCAGAGCCTTTAATGGATCCGTAAAGGTGCGGATCCCTTGGTTATTTTTCGAAATATTTTTCTTAGATTATTTACTTCAAACGTCCCTTTTTGATCATTTCTGGAATTTTCCCCTGTATATTTACCCAATGATAAAAGTAATTTAATATTTTTAATTGACTTACAGATAGCTTCATGTGCCACGTATTATCAAACAAGGGTAGAAAATTCACCCTTTTTTATGCCCGGAGGCCGGAGGTCCAGATCGATCTTTATTTTGTCAAAAAAAAAAACGCATGTTCCGACCCGGTCCACTCCTGGATGGTCCAAAAAAGCCCAGCTGTACAAAATTACCAAAAAAATATACAAATGCAATAAAAAAGGGATTTTTTTCTTCTTTTTGTTTGAACTAATACGCTTGTAACTTTTAGTTTTTTAAGACCCTATTTAAAGTATTTGTTGGTGCACCCGTTTAAGTATAAAAATTACTACGATCTTTTGTCTACTATGTGAGGTAGACTATCAAAAAGTATTCAACATATTATTATACCATAGAAATATTTATGTTTGTAAATTCAAAAGAAAAGCATGGAAACAGAAAATTATGACCTTGGTCAAAATTAACAGAGTGTTCAATATCATTTACATGGTTCAATCAAACAAATTAGATATGTAGAAATTAGTCAATTACAGCAAAGCGTTACAAAGTTTCTTAATCCTTAATATCTAATTGTAAAAAATTCAAGAGCAAAAAAGATCATTTTGCAATCTTTAACGCTCGAACAATAAAACTTTAGGTGCGGAATTATAAAACATAGAGAATATGATAACAACCATAATCAAGAATAAGTGGACAAAAGAAAAAAGTTGTTTCTTTTAAAACTTGAAAACAAAGCTCTAAACAAATGTGACTAACAAGAGTTTGCTGAAAGGATCTGCTTTATATTTTTACTGGTATAATGGATAAAGGATAATTGATAGATGATATTACACTTAACGTACACCTACCCATTTTTATAGAGAAACATACTTAAAGTAAGTAAAAAGGACATGTCTAATTAAGTTTATTACGCTTTGCTATTTTCCGTGATCTTCGATTCTCATAGATTGACCAATATAAATACATAGTACATGAGATATATGGGCTACATAACAAGTTTGGCTAACAAACTAATTGGGTTAATCTACAATACATACAACGAAAAAAACGTACACTAATACGGCCCCCCGCAATTTGAGCGGGATGTTTTAACTGTACACTTAAACTATATTGAAAATCTGTGAAAATGACATGGGAAGCCTTTGGTGAAGATAAGACTGTCAAATCGGGTCGTCGTGTCGTGTTTTTGTCTGACACGATACGATACGATAATGTTTTTTGTAACACGACATAACATGATGTCGTGTTTTTTTCACTAACACGAAAACGAATCAATTAAAAAACGACAACACGACACGACACGAAAAAGATAATATTACATAATTGTTATTTTATTTAATTCATATTTAATCATATATAACACGATAAAAACGACAAACACGAAAACGCGACAAACACATGCTCAATCGTGTCAATTTCATGTGAATTTGTAAACACGAACACGACACGACATCGTGTTTTTTATACTTGACACGAACACGACACGAAAACGAATTCGAATTTTGATTTCGTCCCGATTTCGTTTCGTGTCGTGTATTTTTGTCGTGTCGTGTCATAAATTGTCGTTTCGTGTCGTGTATTTTTGTCCTGTCATGTATTTTTGTCGTGTCGTGTCTTATATGCGAATTATCTTACTATAATTTACTATATTCTCTCTCTCTCTCTCTCTCTCTCTCTCTATATATATATATATATATATATATATATATATATATAGAGAGAGAGAGAGAGAGAGAGAAGATCAGGTGATGACTCATTTTAAAGTGAGAAATCGTGAGGACACCTTAAAAAAATTTTAAAAAAAATCTAAAAAATATACAAATCATAAAATCGAGTATAGATCTATGTCCGAGAGAAAAAAAAATTGGATCATTAAAATTTAATAATGGATCATAATGATGCAATTTTTTTTCTCAAACATAGATGTATGCTCGATTTTATAATTTTTATTTTTTTCAATTTTTTTAAAGTATCCTCACTTTAAAATGAGTCATCACAGGAACCCTATATATATATATATATATATATATATATATATATATATATATATATATATATATATATATATATATATATATATATATATATATATATATATATATAACGACAAATGACATTACATTACTGTTTTATTATTGTTTGATGGATGTTTTTTCTTATTGTAATATTATAATATCTATTAAAAAGTTATAAAAAACATTTATTGTAAGAAAAAGTCACGATCTAATAGTTATTATCAAAACAAAATATTGATAGGAAAGTTACAAAAATAAAAAGTTATATTCATGCATTGGATAATAATAGAATAAAATAAGATTACAATAAAATAGTATCATCTATAAGATAGAATAATACATAAAAGATCATACATAGATAAGTATAAATGTGATACATAGAGAATACAAGAAAATTATAAAAAAAAATAAATAAATAATAAGACTTTATGTCTCACAAATAAAAGTAAGATTAGAGTAGGATAATATATTAGAGTAACATTATACACTTATTTAGACAAAGAGAATACAATAAATTATAATCAATACAAGAATACAATAAAATAATATTCTCTTTTTTAGAGTACTGTGAGACAACCCTCCATCGGATTGAAAAAATACAACAAAATTATAACGAGATAATCTAATATTATACAAAAAAAATATATTAAGTTTAAAAAAATATATTTTTTGTCAGACAAAAATAACACAATAACATTATATTATGATAATACTCTATATTTTTGTTAAAATAAATCATATCTTTATCATTTGATTATTTAAAATATCACCGGTTAAAATTTTCAAATATATAAAATATTGGCAGTTTCTAGTTTTTTTTTTTTTTTTTTTTTTTTTTTTTTTTTTTTTTTTTGTGTAAATAATTACGGGTTTTTTGTTATCTCATAGTAAAAAACTCAAGTTTAAGACTTGAAGGTTAATAAGCCAAAAATAGTTTAAGACTTTATGTTTAATAAGCCAAAAATAAAAAGATTTTTCTTAAAATAATATTATGATATTTAACCCTAATAAACTTCCTATGGGGCATGGGCTATGAGAAGAAGTTGAAGAGTGTCCTTGACCAAATAATGGGGGCTTTAAGAATCTCTCAGGGAGGTAGTTGGACAGTGTCCTTGACCAAAAGAGTCAAGTGTAAATGTAAATTATAGGAGAAGTTTGTTTCTACTCCCCATGTCACGTCCTACCCATAAATTAGTTAAGCCCTCATTCAATTGGTTGATTGGTAAAACAATTTTAAAAATTAATCAGTAATTATACAGACTTTTAGCATGTTGTAACGTATCACAATTCTTCGAGTGACACTGTAAACAGATCAATATTCAGTAAAAATATAAACCTGATAAAGGCACGGTTTAAGGAACTGAAATAATAATAATAATAATAAATGACTCTTTGGAAATCAAAGATGGACGGGAGTTTTGTCCTCCAAAGAATTAGTATCCACTATCCACCAAAACCAATAAAAGGTTCACTTTGATCCTCCATAAGGGCAAATTGTACCTAACATTGGTTTATATCTGTATTCGTGATTCATGACCTAATGAAAGTTGTATATTATCATGGCCTTTTTGTAAGACAAAAATAAAAGGAAGGGATTGGCATTGAAAATTTGTAGATTGTTATTGTCTAGAGGATTAAATTAAATAAATCAAAATAAGTTTAAGTTGCCATATTATTTATAGATTTAAGTATTTTTCTCCTAAAAAGACATATACCGTATTTAGTAGGCCTATCTAAAAAATTAATTAGGTAAATACCTTATACTTTAGGGTATTTCAGTTTAAACATAAACTTTTTTATTTCAAAAAAAAAAATCATCACAATTTTTTGAGCTATTTAATACTTTTACCGGTAATATATATATATATATATATATATATATATATATATATATATATATATATATATATATATATATATATATATATATATATATATATATATATATATATATATATATATATATATATATATATATATATATATATATATACTAGGTGTGAGCCTCATGTATTATATGAGTGTATTTAAAATAATTAAATATGTATAAACATTTAAAAAATTTGAATTTATGATAAAAAAATGAGAAAAATATTGAATTACTAAAATTAAAGTGTTTTTTTTTCTCTTTTAAATTTAAACAAATCATTTAGATAAAAAAATCAAAGAAAATTAATCACATTTTATTTTAAAATTTTGAAATTATAAGGAAAGTCTATTAATGAAATTGATATGCATTTATTATTAAATTTAAATACCATATGGAATTTAATAAAATAGAAAAACCACAAAATTACATATGGAATAAAAATTATTTCAAAATAACCATAAAATGACATGTAGCAAAATGAATGAGAGTGTGACAAGTGGCAAAAAAACTTTCATTTATTAGAGAACTAGGTGTGAGACCTGTGTATTACACGGGTTGATTAAAAAAGTTAAGTATAAGGTGTAGACATTAAGTATTTTGTAAAGTAAAATTTTGAAATAAATATAAATGAAATGATGAATAAGTAATTAAATCTATACTAATAAAAATTATTATCATGTTTTAAATAATCATGTTGAATATGAATGTGTAAAGAATTAAATATTTTTTGAAGTAAACTTTTGAAATAAAAACAATAAATAGAATACACCATAAGGACCATTTATGTAATTTGTCTTAATTAATCTATACTAATAAAACTAATTAATATAAATTCATAAATGGAATTCATTAATATATTAATAGAAATAAGAATTCAAAAATGGAAGGTTTACTATATACATTAATTCCCATTAATTATTATGATGTGGCATTTAGTAGGTGGAAGATGAATAAAAATGAAAAAAAAAATACAAAAATGACAAATGGAAAAAAAATAATTTTAAAATTCTAAAAAAATGACATGTGTCAAATTCAATAAGAAGTTGACATTTAGCAAAATTATCTTTATTTATTAGGGTAGATAAGAATATATATATATATATATATATATATATATATATATATATATATATATATATATATATATATATATATATATATAGGGCTAGGTTAAAGTGTTTTTTACATTTATTGTGTGCTAGAATGCACCAATAGGAATTTAGTAAAATTATATTATTATTTAATTAAATAATGATAGATATTAAATGGTTTCCATAATTGTATGTATATTAAATGATATCCATAATTATAATTTTCTCTTTATGAAAATTAATTAAATTCGTCATTAATGTCAGCAATAACATTCTTTCAGAATGAATTCGTATCTAGGTTTTTATGTCAGCAATAACATTATTTCAGGACTCACTCACTTAAAATACAATAAAGTTATATGGAATATGAAGAATGAGGGTGTATTCTAGTAGAATATACTCTCGTTCTCCTAGAATACACTCTTATTATTTTATATATGAATTCATTCTGAAAGAATATTATTATTGACATTAATGACGAATTAAATTAAGTTCCATAAAAAGGATTTATAAATATGGATATCATTTAATATACATTTAATGTTTACTCAAATCTTATTGGTGCATTCTAGCACACAATAGATGTGAGAAACATTTGAACCTACCTACCTATATATATATATATATATATATATATATATATATATATAACAATAACGTTGTTGTTAAATTTGATATAATAATCTGTATACTAAATTGAAATAATACATTCATTATTTTGAATTATATGATGATATATACATATGTTATAACTATATAATCTCAACCGTTTGAATGACTTCTACCTATGAGTTACTCATGAATAAAATTAAATACAATATATGGTTTAATGTTATTTATAGTTGTTGTTATTGTTAATTAATTTTTAAAATTTATTTGTTTAACGTTTTAATTTCTATCATTATAATTATTTGAAACATCAAACATTATTTTTTTTATTTTAAAGGTAGCAATATAATCATTTATATAGTGTTATATTTAACTATTGTTACTGTAAGTTATTTTAAGCTACTTATTTGAAAACTTTTAACGATTATACAAATATCTTTAGGAAATAGTTTAATTAGTTAAATTGAGATTATAATTCAGTTGTTGCATTTAGCATTACAATTTATCACTTTTAATTATTCACGAAATATTCATTGGGTTTTTTAAGTGGAACTGAAATTTATATTTATGTTGACACTGTAATGTTATATTTAAATAAACAATTTAAATATTATATCCAAAATGTTCAGAGTTGTAGCTTTAACTTGATAATAATATACATACAATAACATCCTAATCTAATAAATAAAGTATAATCTATTAAAAAATAAAGACATAACTTTATAAGTAGAAGTAAGATGTTATTTTAATATTGAAATTTAGTTTATTTATTATTACACTTTAGGTTTGATATTTATTTAACCTTATTAACCAATTTATAATCATTATTAGAAAGACACTATAATTTATCACTTTTAATTGTTTACAAAATATCATTTGGGTTATTTAAGTTAAACTAAAATTTATATTTAAGTTGATCTTGTAATGTTATATTTAAATTTATAATTTAAGTATTTTATACAAATTATTCAAAAGTTGTAGCTTTAAAATGATAATGGTTTACACTCAACAATATTTTAAAACTAATAAATTAAGTGTAATATGTTAAAAGTTAAAAATATAACTTTATAAGTTGAAGTAAATATATTCTTTTAATATTGAAATTTAGTTTGTATATGATTACAATTTATCTTTGATATTTATTTAATCTTATTATTCAACTTATAACCATTGTTAGGAAGAAATTGAAAAGTCATGGGAATTTCAAATGAATGTGGTGAAAGGAAAAATACATGGGAGTTTCAAATGAATGTGGTGAAAGGAAAAATGATAGCTTTATAAGATACTAGGCGAATGTCCGTGCGTTGCACAAAAACACCTATAATCTCATATACTAATGTAATATAACATATTGATTATTCCGAATTATATGATAATATATATACATCTATTATAACAACATAATCTCAATCGTTTGAATGACTTCTATCCGCAAGTTACTCATGAATTAACAATAACGTTGTTGTTAAATTTGATATATTAATTCGTATACTAAATTAATATAATATATTGATTATTCTATATTATATGATAATATATACATCTATGATATCTGCATAATCTCAATCGTTCGAATAACTTCTACTCGCGGGTTACTCATGAATAATATTAAATATAATATAAGATTTAATGTTATTTATAGTTGTTGTTATTGTTAATTAATTTTTTAAAATTTATTTGCTTATTGTTTTAATTTCTATCATTATAATTATTTAAAACATCAAACATTATTTTTTTAAAGGTAACAATATAATCATTTATTTAAAGTTATTTTTAATTATTGTTATTGTAAGTTATTTTAAACTACTTATTTGAAAACTTTTAATGATTATAAAAGTATATTAAGGAAATATTTTAGTTAAATTGATATTACATTTTAGTTTTTCATTTAGAACTAAAATTTATCACTTTTAAGTATCCACAAAGTATTCTTTGGGTTTTTTAAGTGGAATTGAATATTATATTGAAGTTGACACTATAATGCTATATTAAAATTAGCAATTTAAGTATTTTGTCCAAACTTTTCAAAATTTGTAGTTTTAAACTGTTAATGGTTTACATACAAAAACATATTAAATATAATAAATTAAGTATAATATATTAATAGTTAAAGACACAACTTTATAAGTATAAGTAAAAGATAATATTTTAACATTGAAATTTAGTTTATTTATGATTACACTTTAGGTTTGATATTTATTTAACCTTATTAACCAACTTATAATCATTATTAGAAAGACACTACAATTTATCACTTTTAACTATTTACAAAATATTCTTTGTGTTGTTTAAGTTAAACTAAAATGTATATTTTGGTTGACCCTTTAATGTTATATTTAAATTAATAATTTAAGTATTTTATACAAATTGTTCAAAAGTTGTAGTTTTAAAATGATAATGCTTTACGTCTAACAATATGTTAAAACAAATAAATTAACTATAATATGTTAAAAGTTAAAAAACATAACTTTATAAGTAGAAGTAAAGATATTTTTTAATATTGAAATTTAGTTTATATATGAGTACACTTTAGGTTTGATATTTATTTAACCTTATTAAAAAACTTATAATCATTATTAGAAAGTATTTGAAAAGTTATGGAAGTTTCAAATGAATGTGGTGAAAGAACAAATGCATAGGAGTTTCAAATGAATATGGTGAAAGAAAAAAATGCTTCATTTATAAGTATATTAGACAAATTCATGCGCGTTGCACGGCACAGGTTAAAAATATATTGTTAGAATATAGTTTTCAGACACCTTTTTGTTAATTTGATTCATCAGTTTAGGTTATTTTATTATTATTATATTTAATGTTTTCCTTTTAACTATGTTAAAAAATAAATATATTGATCTTTTTAAACATTATTTGATATTTTACTTTAGGTTTTAAATTTTACACTAAATTTTTAAGCTTATTTGATATATTAATGTATGTTATTTATTTAACTATATATTGAAGTTAACAAATTAAATATATCATATTGATAAGTCACAAATTCTTCCATTTATGATAATGTTTAAACCTAAAAGCATATTTAAGTTAATAAATTAAGTATATTGTATGAAAATATGAAAAGTTGGGAGTTTCAAATGAATGTGGTGAAAGAAAAAATGTTTCCTTTATAATATAGTATGATGATTATAGTTTTAATTTTTAAGTCATTGTGATATATACAAATATTTGATAATTTTATAAACCGTTTAAAGTTGTGTAAATTATATGATAATCTATATATAACGGGTAACAAAATGTATGAACAAAAATATAAACTACAACTTTTAGTAACATAAAAATACAAAAACATCTATTATAACATTTGTATTAAAAAAGATATATATACAACGAATATAAAAAATATGAAAAATAAACACTACAACTTTTAATAACATAAAAACACTAAAACATTTATTATAATATTTATATTAACTTTTCATATTAAAATCACAAATCTCTTCTAATACATTAATATCTTTAATGAGCAAAACTTTACAGCCTTATAAAAAAAAGGAAACTAAAAAGTTATTAGTGATTACTAATTAATAATCATAAGTTAAAAACTCTTTGAGTTGTAACTAATAAATATACATAAATTAGAAAACTCTTGAGTTGTAGTGTGAGTTTCAAATGAATAATAAAGAATATGAACTACAACTTTTAGTAACATAAAAATACAAAAACATATATTATAACATTTGTATTAAAAAAGATATATATACAACGAATAATAATAAATATGAAAAATAAACACTACAACTTTTAATAACATAAAAACACTAAAACATTTATTATAACATTTATATTAACTTTTCATATTTAAATCACAAATCTCTAAATACATTAATGTTTTTAATGAGCAAAACTTTACAACCTTATAAAAGAAAGGAAAATAAAAAGTTATTAGTGATTACTAATTAATAATCATAAGTTAAAAACTCTTGAGATGTAACTAATAAAAATACATAAATTAGAAAACTCTTGAGTTGTAGTGTGAATTTTAAATGAATATAGTACTTGGAAATGTGTATTTATTATTATTATTATTATTATTATTATTATTATTATTATTATTATTATATTCGTCTAAATAATTGGTTTTGATGCATCATTTTAATCCCTTCAATTATTAAACATAAAGATATTTAATTATAAGTTTATAACATACATAGGTGCATATATATGTTAAACAAATCACATATAATATATATTTCCGTAAATGTCATATGTAATTCTTATCGTAGTAATATGGATAAATTAATTTCATATAAAGAACATATCATGATAAGTCATCATAATTACATATCAAATGTTAAAAATTATGTTATCTTCTAAATATTGTCTTGTAAATATTTTGTGTAGGATAACCCAACAAAAAATAATAGAAAATAAACATAATCAAAATAGAAAAACTACAATCAAATAAATAAGAACATTGGGTGGTTGAATATAAAAATAAAAATGTTACATAAATATACATTTAAATCAAAAGAAAAAATTAACATTCGTCTACTTTGCTCAAACAAAAAAAACCTATATCCGTTTTTAGAATCTTCTTTCTTTATTGAACACCATTCAACCATAGAAACTTGATGATGATTCTTCACTAACCTGCAATCAAAATGTTTTTCTTGAAAAAGAAGAATGAGAAAGATATTCCAAGAAAAACATTGATGTTTGGAGAGTCACATTCAAGATTGAGTAATACATACAAATCACATATAAAGATCAAATGAGAAATTGAATATAAAGAAAGAATAGAAAAGCTTCATTTGTTTTTGTTGAAAGAAAAAATCATATTACAATTATCATCGATGCGACATAACCCATTTCTTCAAATCATCATATTTGGATCGTGAATGCTTCAACTATATGAAAACTTTTGAATCATAATATCTTCAACCAAATGACAACTTTTTGTAAGAAAAATGTACTAATTTAACTACATATATAATGAAGGTGAAATGGTGTGGGGGTTTGAAATGCATGAGGTGTTGAACTTATAGAGTGTGTGATTTTCTTGGAATGAGATTATGTGTGATTAATTATTCTGAAGGTGAAAGGGTGTGGGGTTTCAAATGCATGAGGTGTTGGCAAATTTTTATGGGGGTTTCAAATGCATGAGATTCAAGAAAGAATGCTAGCTTTATAAGTATGTATGATTATATTCCACTGCTAATCCATTGAAGATAACGTAAAACTTTCGGACACAACTCATCCTTCATAAATATTCCAAAAAATATTTATTTTTTATAAACTATTTGAAAAAAGACTTTCCTTGATAAAGAATGACGACGTACATCAGTTTTACGACAGACATCATATATAATATGTCTAAAAGTTGAGAGAGAGAGAGAGAGGGGGGAGAGAGAGAGAGAGAGAGAGAGAAAGAGAGATAGAGAGAGTATTTTGATGTCCGAAATAATTCTTTTTATGAGTTAAAATGATAAATCAAAACCCCAAATCAAAAACCAAACGTTTACAAAACATTGTTCTCAAAAGTAGAAATCATATATCAGAATGTCCTAAATCAGTTGCATCAAAACCAAGATGATGTGCACGATCATGTCTTTGCTTTCTTATGGTCATATGAAGTACCTGAAACATAAAACTAAAACTATAAGCTAAAGCTTAGTAAGTTCCCCTAAAGTATCACACACAACCATACAAATAACAACATGCATACACTTCGCCTTCAGCATGATTGGGCTGGCGCCAGACATACAAACTATCTGGACCGCTCTCAGAACCTTCAGCATGACTGGATCATCGCACCGAGCCTTCGGCCTATGTGGACCGCTCTTCGGGCCTTCATCCTGACTAGACAGTCTCACAGGCATTAAGTTTATCCGGATCGCCCTAGGTATTTTGGCCTTCAGCAAAAAGCAGGACCGCCTCAACCCAACTAACCATATCACATCAACATATACCATAACAGTCAATAATAAGCAAGTACATGTAGTCATATAAATCTACAGAACACTACCATATAACAACATCCTATATACCAGGATAGAAATCTAACATATCACTACAACATAACAGCATCCTATATATCAAGATACAGATCTAACAGATTGCTACAGCATAGCAACATCCTATATACAAGGATATCGAATCCAGTGGGTCAGCCTTGGTGCCTTCGATCCACAAGTACAGTGAGGAAAACTCACCTCTCAATCTGAAAAGATAGCTGAACAGGACACTGCTCTGAATATCAACTCAACCAATCACCTATTCATGAAAAATGACAAAACTCAACTACCATTAAAAATGCCCTTAGGTCAAACTTGGTAAACATCTAGTTAAAGTCAAAAGTCGAGAAAATAAGTCGAGTTAACTCAGCTGAGTACGTTGGGCATACTTAGCTCCTACGTGGGGCCTACAAGCACCTTGACTAGATTGCGGGTGGTTGATCATGTACGCGTAGCATACCATTTGGGATGCCCAGAGTACGTGTCTGCCAGCCACCATTTCTAAAAAGTACTTATTTCATTAAGCTCTTCCATCCAAAATCCAGATCTAGTCCATAAATGATGTCCTAAGTCATAAAGTTTCCAACTTATGACTTAACATGTCTAGAAGGTGCCCAACAACAAAAACCCTAACTTATTAACCCATTAAGACATTCTAGCATATTCATGGAAAGAAACTAAGAGCCAAGATCACATTTTTATGCATCTAAACACTCCAAAACGTCTGAAATTACAACTCATATGAATTAGAGTAACCCATACTCATAATACCAAGCTTAAAGGACCAAAAGAGCATAAATCCATGGCTAAACAAGATCTAAGTAAAACTTCATCAAGATTGAAACTTTTTACCTCCAAATCGTGGAAAATGATGATGTGATTCTAGATCCAAAGTGCTCCACTCTTCTAAGATGGTTCCCTCTTCTTTCTTCCTCCTTCAAGAACACCAAAATGCACACTCAAGGTCAATATTGCTTCAGTCAAGAGATTAGGGTTAGCTAGTGTGAGATCCTATTTTTCACGGACAAAAGACTGATTTGTTTATGCTTATTTAAAAATCAAAGTATCCCTTTTGAAGAATAGTATTGCAGAATTTGTTCCCAGAAAACATGATAAAGATGTTATGAAAGCATTTCCGAAGCCATGTATTTTATTTATATTAAAACATTGGGGTGCCATCTTCAATAAAGAAATATAAGCATAACGAAATCTTACCAGCCTTACCTTAATTTAAACTAGTGGCTTAATACTCCTTGAATCTCTCAGCAGAATGTATCTTTAACATCGCTACCTATGATACAATAGACTAAGTGGGTCAAGTTGGAAAACCTGGTGAGTACATAGGGTTTTCAACCCACAATAATATAATTATTATGTTTAATCATCAAACAATTGAACCAATTTCCCATCCCCATTATCTTCTTTATTCTTAAGGATCTTCCCTAACAATTGTGACATCCCCAAAATCACGGCCAGAAAAGACCGGTTTCATTTATGCTTTTAAAATAATTTCAGAGTAAATCCTTTTGATTTAAAAGAGTTGCGGAATTTGCTCCCAAAAACAAAATATGATAAAATAATATTTACCAAGGCATTTCATAAAGAAATGTATTTTCATTATATAATCAAAACTTGGGATGTCATGTTCCGATACAGACACAAAAGCATAAACAACAAAAGATAGACCATACAACAGTTACATATAACAACTAGTCTAATAAACAAAATAACTTGATGATTCATCCATCTTATTCCCTCGCGCCACTACCTGTAATACAAATAAACTGAGTGGGTCAGACTTGGGAGCCTGGTGAGCATATAGGGTTTTCAACCCGCAACAAATAATTATATTTACTTTTACCAACCAACAATAACCCGATTACCCATTCCCATTATCCTCACTTTACATCCCTAAAACAACATCTATTTCAAGGGACCTAATCTAGGATTTTCATCGGGACGGACATTACTGCTAAGGGGTTTCCTCAATAATAAATTGATGAGTTTTGAGCAATACATCAATCCTATGGTGTACATGCAAACTTGAATAGCTTTTGGATCTAGTTGGTCTAATGAACATGCAATTGAATATCCAAAGCTATAAACCCTAGATCTAGAATACAATTAATCATATTAACATAAAATAGAGTTTAGATCTGACCTTATACTGTTATATAGCAATAAAAATCAATCCTTAGCTTCAGAAATCTTAGTGCCTCAAGTGTTGCACCCCTAATGGAGTCACAAACACCACTAAGCAACAAGAATGAAGAAGGAAGAGAGGGGTGGCACCAAAAACGGCTGGAAACCCTAATCCAAGTGTTCACCACGTTTTTGGTGCATAGAGGGCCTTTATATACATGTAGGCTATTAGGGTTTACAACTAGGAAACCCTAATCTGGTTGCTTAAGCCCTAAGCAGCCCATGGAATCCGTTAACATATCCCATGGACGAATTCCTTATGGGCTTCCCATAGAATTCGTCCAACCTATATTATTTAGGTAATCCATAGCCCAATTGCAATTATCTTATAATTACATATCCAATCCCCTAAGTTTAATTAATCTCTTTTAGCCACAAAATTAATTCTTAATTAATTCTTAACTAATATTAATTAAACATTATGATTTCTCCTTTAATATATTATTCTTATAATATATTAATAAATCATAATTAAACCTTTCTCTCCTTAATTCACCCTACATATTTCTATGGTGAAGGCAACCCAAAAGGACCATGCTCATAATCGGGTCAAGTACATACCAAAATAGTTATGGACTTAGACACTAATCCAACAGTCTCCTACTTGGATAAGTCTAATAACTATTTTCCATATGACTTCTGAACCTGATCAGCAATCGTAACTTTCATAAGCCGCTGTCAACTCTGATCTTATTAGATACGCGTGTCCTTTAGATAAGAGATTATATATTCCTCCATTATCAAGATATCGTATAGACACAAGACATGAATTTCAATCATTCTCTCTATATTGTTTCCCGACTTCCGATTTATGACGACTGACAACTGACTACAATTGAACACATCAACTTAGTCCCAGCTTGGCCAATCACTTAGGTGTCATCACTAAATCATTGAGGGGCCCACAAATATCGCTTTTATCCCACTTTGGGTAAAAGGAATGGATAAACCTCAACTCAAATGCTCGCTTTCATTTACTGATCGAATCACACACAACAATAAGTTTTATAACACCAAGTTACTGGTGCGTTTACTTATTATCAATGTGCAACCAACCAATAAATAACAACTCACATGTCTCGGTTTCAAGAATATACAATATTATCGTCTCACAATCACTTGTGATAAAAACCATTAAGTGATTCTTGTGAGCACAGATTTAATCCAATACTCTAATCTTATTAAAGCACTCATGAACTCTGCAGCAAACTTGTGCTATGTCTAAACTCTTTAGGCAATCTACAGACTCTTCATGATAGTCTTCCTTCATACCTACTTCCAACGTATGACCGACTGTGGAGGTTCGAATAACCCAGTTATTCTGGAAGTCAAAACATGCAAACTGAAACACAATAATAATACTTAATCCGATATGGCCCCAAACTCGTGGGAGTAAATAAGACACTTTTGTTTAAACACCATATTGATTACTCATTATTCATCGTTTACTGTTTCAGAAAATCAACTTATTACTCAAATTACAACAATAGTTGTCCCGTGCACAAAGCATGCACACTATGTTTCCTATGATCCTTACTTTGTGAAATAGATCAATTGAAAAACTTTTCCAATGATTCTCATTTCACAATTCGCAATCCTTATCATTTGTGTTAGAACACAAGGTTCTTGCCACTACTAGAATATGCTAGATTCTAACATTTTATGCAATGATCCTTTCGCAAAGTCATAGCACAAAAGTCACCAAGACTTGGCCAATGAAATTACAAAGTGCTCTATCAGAAATTGTTACAAGAAAATTTCATAGACGTGAAGTCTCACATTCAAAGCACATTCCTTTGAACATCCTTCCTGCATAAAACTTTCTAATCTAGACATAGACTCTCAATATCCAACTCCCAATATGGAAACATTTCCATATTTTCCATATGACAACTCATTCTTAATAGAATCTTATCTATTCATAATAATGTCGATGTGGTCCATCCAATACCATACTTCCAACTACTCACAAGTGACCAATCCTCATCGAACTTTGGATCGTCTTTTGATAGTTGTTTAATTATAGTCAAAACCGATTCTAGTCCTTTTTCCCTCTTAATGCGCTAGACATTTGGAAAATTTTAGAATGGTCAAATATTATAGCATTTGCAATCGATCCTATACCTAAAGTGTATGGGACACGATGCACAACGTCTTACATAACGATATGATACTTTATCAATCTCCTGCCATAATATTTTATGTGTCACGTTCATTCGAATTGTGAAGAGGGATGCCGTAATCATAATCGAAATTTGAGAACCCACTATGTATCCTTTGACTATATTTATTAAAATTTCTTAATCTAAGCTTTATATTTTGAACGAAGTATAATATTCTCTCCCTTAATTAGAGCAAAACAACTTTTCAACCCATGCAACTTTGCAGATTGAATCTTTGTTTTTCTATAATTAATATTGCTAACTTGCAATACTTGCCATAATAATCATACAAGCATAACACTTATGCTCCCACTATCATGATGCTTATTATCAAATAAGCATAACACTTATGCTCCCACTAGCTTTGACATGTATTCAGAAAACAGTTGAACTTCCAGAAAACAATGCCTATTGAATTTCTGAAGTTCATATTTCTAATACCAGATGCTTCGATAAGCCTTTATCTAAGCTTCTTAAACTTATACACCTTTTCCTTAGATAGCTCATATGTGTGTCTAAACAATTCAGAACTTATATCAACAAGTCTCAAATGTTAGACTAATTGCCAAATCTCACAATTCGAACTATGGAAAGGGATGCCGTAACCATAATCGAATTTGAGAATACAATTTTCACAATTGATATCTTATTAAAATCTCTCTTAGTGAAAGCATTTCCTCACAGTCCTTTTCATGAAGGAGGGAATCTTATGACACTTAGACTTTATGGTGTATGAGTTCCTATCCATGTGAATTTGCCAAAACCAAAGTTTGCGACAAATCCGATCTCATATAGACTAAATTTTCTTAATCTTGATTTCTTGCCTTATGGTAACACGAGTGCCCACCATGTCTTCCAAGTAGTTTAACAACTTATCCTTACCTATCAATTTACTTTCCATCAACCAAGGTGCTTTGTCTTTATGCATTCAAATGAGAACTCATAAAACTTACATGCATAATTAACTCAATTGGAATGGCACAGAAACAAAATAATGTCAACACGATAGGTTGTAAACCTCAAGTTGTGTGCTAGTGATGATAAGGTTTATTCTTGATTTGTTCTTGAAACTTTTTCAAGATCATTAAAATTCCCACTGTCCTGTTGACATATATGATTCTCTTGTCAGGAAACTTTCCTAGACAAACAAATATTCAAGAGTTAGTGTAGTTCTTATCAAGACAAAACACTTCACATAATTGGTCCTAGTTGGTCTTTGTCTTATCCAAGACATCACAACTTACCAATTTCAAATGTACAAGAATAAGAAACTTTCTTATTCTACATTTGATAAGTGTTACAAACATACTTAAGACTTTTCACTCAAGTCACAATCTTGACTCTAAGACTTGATATTGGAACGAAGTATGATTGACTTCTTGATTTAACCATTTCTACAATTCTCGATTCCTCTTCTTAGGCATGCAATTGCACTAAGACTCACTTAGAGGATCAATTGAGATATGGTTCTTAATCATTAAGAGTTATCATAAAACACAATAAAAGGTACTTTCCCATCTTCTTAGAATGGAGAAACTTTTATCTTTCTGCCTACTTGATTCTTCTATATTCATTCTATTATTCATTGAAACTCTTTCAACCAACTTAGAATTACTCTTAATCTTATAATTATAATCATATTTACTAAAATTTAGTGAATCATGACGAATATCTTTATCACTCTTGTGGTGGACTTGATCAACATACAACCTAGTGTACTCGATCTCTTAGTCCTTCACTTGACTCTTTGTCAGTGAATTAATCTTGAATTTCCAATTATAAAGTTTCTCATTCATCACACAACCAAGTTGTATGATTCCAAGTTTCTGTCTAATTCAGACTTGGGCGATGAGAAACTCTCCCTATTTGGTAAATTCTCGACATTTCCACAAATAACATAATTAAGAATCAAATCTATTATTGCTAATAATAGAAATACACCGACATCAATTTTTCATACATGCCATTGCAAGGATAAATAAATAAGATAAAATCAAATTTTATTTTATTGTGGAAAAACGTGTCCTTGCAATGCAATTCAACTGAAAAACCATGGTATTACATACTTCTTAGCAATCTACCCTAACTCTAAAGTAGCAGCTCAAAAATCCGATCTTTGAATCCATGCGATCGAAATCCATTTCTTTGTGATCAGATTCAGCACGCTTCTTCCTTAAGCTTCCTTTCTTTTCTTCGATCCTACAAAACATAAAAATGTAATCTTATCACATCATGTATTAAGAATCAAAAATAGGAAGTTATAGAGTTAGTTAATGGATTTTACCTGAAGTAGAGCCATATGTCTTGACTCTCCCATCTCTTAGATCTCTCAGGTAAACAGGGCAGCTTCGTCTCCAATGCCCCTTCTCTTGGCAATAAAAGCAAATGGACTCCCTTGGCACATTACATGGGACAATATCATGCTTAGTTCTTTCTGGACTTTCAATGTTGCCAATGTCCAATGAAGTATAGGAGTTTAATTGACCATTGATCCAAATCATCGTTGATTCAGTAGCAATAAGCAAATAGGTCAAATCAATGAGGGTCACGTCGTGAACCATCGTATAGTACTCTCTTACAAACTCACTATACGAATCAGGAAGTGATTGAAGAACCCAGTCAACAGCCAACATCTCTAAGATATCGACACCCAACATCCTTAACCTATCAATGTGTGACTTCATCTCTAAGACGTGTGCACACACAGGTTTCCCATCTTCGTGTTTACTTGCCAAAAGGGCTTGAGTGAGCTTGAACTTTTCAAGCCTTTGAACTTGTGGGTCAGGGAGAACAATTGGAGGAGGTGGAGGAAGTGAAGCATGACTCTCATTTCCTTGATCGTATCTCGGAACGCCATCTTCATTTGGAAAGCTTGTGCCAAAGGATTTGGGAAGACCATTGTAAGATTCAGACATCTACAAAACGGGAGAAAATTCAGGTTAAGTTGATTGAGTCCTTAATAAAACACCCAAATGAGTTATTAAGGCTAAGATCCAACACAATATTCTACAACCTAGAAGAGGGATGCCGTAATCTAGTTGGAGAATATTAGAAGGTAGGTAAATGACGATTTACCAATTTCCACCATGAAAAACGAAAATGAAGTTTAAGTTTTAAATGAATTGAAACTCCTAGATCTTTTGAGATTCATTGAACTTTTCAATGGCATGTTTAAATCTCGATTATGCCCTTCTATTTGTGACTGGGATGTCGAGGATCACAAATAAGGTGTGAATAACCATACGAATCACGTGGTGTACCCAATGCTACTATCACCTAATCAATCTGCCGGTTAGCCACATACGCTCCATTGATCTATGATAAGCATCGAACCACCCTTCGCAACCAATGTCATCCCCAATTAGTGTGTCGGTTAACCACACACGCTCCACTAACGTTTGACAAGGGTACGAAGTGTAATTCCATGGATTAGAATACAATTTCACATTTTGCCTAAAGTAACTATGATTTAGGAATTTGTAAAATCATTTAGTTACTTTGTATTTCATTATACGTATAATGGAAGGTTTCTGTCCTATCCTACCCATTCGGCTAACGACCCTCCACTAGTCAAGAGTGCGATGGGTAAGAGTGGATACCCATTCAATTGCCATTTTATAGGCAATTTCTTTAAACAACCCTTATAGACCAGCTTCGTGAATGAGGCCTACTAACGGTAAGACTGACTTTTACTCATATATATAATATTAGACTTTTAATGTTATATATATATATATATATATATATATATATATATATATATATATATATATATATATATAGGGTGTATTTTACACTTTTAAAATACTAGGTGGTCAAATTTAATAAATTATACTTTTAATTTAATTAAATGCAAACCAATAACTTTATGTTTTTATTAAATCTCTTTTAATTATACACTTTAATTAATTAATAAAACATAAGGGTGTAATTTGAACTTTTCAAAGTACTAGGGTTTTAGAATTTCATATTTCAAAATTAAACTTTTAATTAAATTTTAAATTCCAAAACTTGAGGGCAACTTTTGAACATTTCAAAACATTATGGTTCAACTATTTAAATTTCAAAACTAAAACTATTAAGCTCAAATTTAAACTATGAAACCTAAAGGGTTAATTTGAAACTTTTCCAAACTTTATCAAAATCACAATAAGGCAATTATCTAATTTTGACCTAGTCCAATTTCTTGCAAGATAATTCACCAAATAATTCAAATAATTAAAATTTATCATATAAGGAAATAATTATTTAATTAATATGAAGTTATCTTTTATTTTGGCAAGGATAATCACCCAATATCATAAAAATATGATTTATATCAATAAAAAAACGTTTTGGTAACTATCCCACAGCCAAAGGAGCACAAAATCCCGAAATTACCTCTTTCTGTCCACCTGACTCGTCGAGTCAAGCATGGACTCGTCGAGTTCACCATGGACTCGGCGAGTTCAGTCATGGACTCGGCGAGTCCATCCCCCAGAAACCCTAATTTTCGATTTTAAAGCATGAATAATCAACTATGGCATCAAATACATCAAACAAACAACCCTAGGCTCTGATACCACTGATGGGTTTTGAGCAATACATCAATCCTATGGTATACATGCAAACCCTAATAGCTTTTGGATCTAGTTTGTCTAATGAACATGCAATTGAATATCCAAATCTATAAACCCTAGATCAAGCATACAATTAATCATATTAACATAAAATAGGGTTTAGATCTGACCATAGATTGTTATATAGCAATAACAATCAATCCTTAGCTTCAAAAAGCTTACACTACTAGAAAAAACAACATTTTACGACGCTCATTGCGCGTCGTAAAAGGCTCAGATGACGCATAAATGCGCGTCAAGGAAGGCCCTGTCATAAAGAGAGACGACGCGCATTTACGACACGCAATTACGACGCGCGTTTACGACACCCAATGCGTATCAAGGAAGGCCCTGTCATAAAAGAAGACGACACGCATTGGCATGTCGTAACCTTACGATGCACGTGTTAATGACACGCAATGCGTATCAAGAAAGCCCCTGTCAAGAAAGGCCATGTCATAAATGAAGATGACACACATTTTTGCGTATCATAATTTTAAATGTTTAAAAAAATATTATTTATAGATTTACTAATTTTCAAATTAAATAATACATTAAAAATCTCACAATACAAAATAAAATACCATAAATAAAAAAGATAATTCATTTCACTAATATGTCAAATACAAATAATTATTCCTAAAGTGAGTAAATGTTATAAAAAAATGAACTCATTGTAGTGGTGTTGATTATGATGGTATGTGCTGAATAAGAAAAGATCTAGTGAATCATCATGTAAAATCAAGAACACATGGAGTAAATAAATCTTTGTAAGCTCTTATTAGATCTAGAAAGATTATACAAATGGGTTTGTATACAATTTCTCTCTCTAGTCTAACACTCCAAATGGTTCTCTTACATAATGGGAGTCACTCACTTCCTATTTATAGGAAAGACTCAACTCATTTACACATACAAAGACGAATGCCTAAAACACTACATCCAAGCATGACTTTGCACCCTAACATTCTCCCCCTCAAAGTTAGGATTGGATGTCCGGCTTTAATCTCCAACGAGCTAGCGCGATTAAGACCAAACTCCCCCTCGAAGTAACACCGGTCTTCAAATCCGCAAATGAATATTCGACAAACCCGAGAAGCTTCGAATACCCATCATTCTCCCCGTTTTTATAATCAAAAAATGATTATAAAACCCACTAAGGATGAGAAGCGCCCGAGGAATAGTCTTTACGACACTCCCCCTTGATGTGTACCAAAAATGAATCACCAAAAATCTTGCACGGAAAAACAATCACGAAAAAGCCACAAAAAATTTCCAATTTATGAAAAATTTTGACTTTTTGGGTGAAAGTTGCAAGATGTTTCACTCACATGCGAAGAATCTAAGATGCGAAGTCTTTCACCGCATATGGTGATTTGGGTGTTTAAGAGATATATTGAATGTATATGGTGTTACACAAAAAGGATCTAGATCTTGACTACATAAATAACACACAGTTACACACTCACTTTTACATCTCTCAAGCACACCTCTACAAGTGGACAAACCCACCTTATATAGAGGTGTTTACATGTCTCTCTCTCACTCTCACTAACTCATGAGTCAAAAGGCTAATGCACCACATGCAAGTGGGTTTTACAAAAGTCAAACGTTACAAAGTCATTCATGGAAAACTTTGTACCCTAACATTCTCCCCCTCAAAGTTAGGAATGAATGACCCACTTCAAATCTTCCAAAGTCGAGCAACTATGCGGTTCGAGCCTCAAAGGTGACACATGTCGACACGAACTTCAATCTTCAATTCTTCCATGATTCTTCAATTTGGGCTCTAGGATGTGAGACAATACAATCCGAGCAGCAACGAATGATCAAGAGTATTCCCAACTCCAAATAATGACCCTAAAGTTGCGCATAAAAACACACCCCAAAAATCTTCAATAATTCCAAACCCATTTCGAATACATCACTTCCAAACTTCCAATTGCATCATCTCGTAGGCTTCAAAACTTCAAGATCACTTCGGTCTTCAAATCCGCGTAATATGAAAAATTCAAGTTCGAATTTCCATATAAAACTTCTCCCCCTTTTTATAATCGAAATTTGATTATAAAACTCCAAAGGAAAAAGAACGTGCTCTATTCGGAATTTTACGTATCAAAACTTCCCCTTAACATGTGGCATAAACTTTGTGCTTCAATCCGGAAAATCCAAAAATAATCAATTTTTATTGTCGTTCACGGATTGCCTTTGACAAAATTTCTCAAAAGTGGGTAGAAATTGTCAATTTCAAAATTCTGCAGTGACTCGGTGCGCTAAAAACAGCAAAATATGCGAAATTCTCCCCCATTTGCGAAACTGGGTAGAAAATGTTAATTCGCACAAACTGCAAGGACCAAAACTGAAAATTCTACAATTTCTCAGCTTTTATTACCCATTTTGCGAAGTTGGGTATTTGTTGCCAAAAATGCGAAACTGCAGGTACTTATTTTGAAAATTTCTGCATTTTCTTCAAACTTATGAAACTGGACTAATTTTGCCATTTCGTGAAAATATAAGGGGCCAAATTCGAAACTATTTGCTTTCTTCTTCCCCAATTCACTAATCAGTGAAATGCTTCGCATCTTAATTCTTCGCACGTTTGTGAAACATGAATGCGAACCATGGATGAAAATACTTCGCATCTTAACCCAATTTAACCAAATATGAACTGAATTTCAACCTTAATCACCTTCGCATTTTTAACCCCAATCCATACAACCTCATATGCGAAATTGATATTGAGACCCAAATGCGAACTCAATTTTGATTTCTATAACCAAATGCGAAGTGATGTTGGAAACCCAGATGTGAACCACAAAATTTCATATGCGAATCCAAGTGAACATCAGAATCAATCCATAGATGCGAACTCAATTTTTATATTTTTGCAAAATCGACATCAACGACTCCAAAATCTTTCCAGTTCATTCCAAAATTATCACAAATCCATCGACTCCAAGCTTGCGAAATTGGCTTACAATTCTTCGTTATCAAACTCTCAGCTATTCGATTATACATCGATTTCAAAATCATCAATTTCTTCAAACATCTATCTTTGACAATCGATCAAAAAACAACAAACCCAGACCCAAACTTTCGCGTTCAATCAACTATTGACTGTAAAACGCATTCACGCTTCATTCTCAATCGACTTCCCAAATTGTCGATTTCTATTACATCACCCTTTGTTAACAAATGAAATCAAACTTCAATTGCTTCATCTGTTCGTTCTTGACATGCATCCAAACTATGTGAATCTTCATTCCAGTTCATCACATAACAAACACAAATTGAAAACTTTTCAAATCAAGTTCAGATCAAACACATTATTTGAACTGTTCATCATCGTTGTTCATAATGATCTTGACTTTCGCTTGAGATTTCATCACCGAATTAAAATCGGCTCAAGAACACATATTAATCGATATGAAATCGTATCTAAAATTTAGATTATCGATCAAATATAAATGATTAAAAGAAACGAATTGATGAAATCGGAACTCAAGAAAAGATGATTAAAGAACAATCGATTATAACTAAGACTTAATTCTCCGATGGTATAACTGGGTAAGCAAGCGTACAAGTTGATTTCAGAACAATGATTTTAGAATAATCCCAAATGATAGTTTTCGGATCTTAATTAACCATATCGGATCTTTGATAGAATGATTGGGCTCAAAAAAAAAATTAAAGATGAACAATAATCTTAATATTCAAAATTGGGCTTTCATGAATCGATCAATGAACATTCGAAGATTCAATGTGGGCTCAAGAATTATACGAACAATATCAAGTGGATTTGAATTAATAGAAACTGATGAACAGTAATATTTCATTAGATGTTGGGCTTTTAAATCTGATTACGTGAATATTGAATTAAAATGATTTTGATTTCAGTTTGGGCTTGATCTACAAAAAAAAATTGTTGGATCAACAATGGGGTAAAAACGAATTAGATCCACAGAATCAAAACGATCAAAATTCAAAAACACAACGCACAATTCAATGATTACAAGAGATCATAGAGAGAGACTCACCAAAATTGTTCAAGTTGTGACAAAAATTGTCAAACCGAGAATCGTTCTTCAAAAGTCACGTTGATCGTGAAAACCAAGCTCTGATACCAATTGTAGTGACATAAGAACATGGTTTGACATGCGGAATTAAAGCTTGCACAATTGAACATGGTGATTTGGGTGTTTAAGAGATATATTGAATGTATATGGTGTTACACAAAAAGGATCTAGATCTAGACTACATAAATAACACACACTTACACACTCACTTTTACATCTCTCAAGCACACCTCTACAAGTGGACAAACCCACCTTATATAGAGGTGTTTACATGTCTCTCTCTCACTCTCATTAACTCATGAGTCAAAAGGCTAATGCACCACATGCAAGTGGGTTTTACAAAAGTCAAACATTACAAAGTCATTCATGGAAAACTTTGTACCCTAACACTCATTTATATACAATTGCATCATCTAGCTTACTATGTGCCAACAACTCTCTGTGAGTTTACTTTTGCTTGAGTCTCGTTTCCTCCAAAGCTTCTAGCCATGCCAACAACTATCTATGTACATTTCCAAATCATCTGGAGTAAGATGGATATCAGATATTGATAGTCCTTTACTAGAAATAGGCTTCACAAAGTCGCTAAGACCGTGCCTGCAAATTGCAAATCAGACATCCATCAGGTTCATATTAACTGTCTATCTATGCAAAAGTCTTATAAATGAAATAATGCCCTCTCAGCCTAAAAGATTAGAATGTCCAATGAAGTAGTTATCTACCTACTTGATGGGCTATGCTGAAAATCTGCTTTCGACTGCAGAAGTACCAACAAGTGACTGTATCACAAACATATAAACTTCTTAAGCCTGCCTGCTACTGCTAACAAAATAACTGTTTAGGGTTTAAGATTTTATTGTTTATAATTATACATGCGCAAGATAATACCTATTACCATTGTTTCTCCACTTCGTGACTGGTCTACAACCTAAATGTCATGTGTTGTTATCGTAGAGATGTAACTTTTAACTTTTTTTTCTTTAAGGGAAGAGGAAATGGAAAATGACAGACATACAGGGAAGCCATTGTGACTGTTAGTCCTCAGAATAGCGGCTACATCAACAACTTTCACCACACGAGTGAAGTAACAAAGTTACAAACCTATTAACTTTCACCAACAGCCTAAGGAAGGTAAATGGTTAAAACTAAAACTTGTTGTACTCATCAATTTAATTATAATTGTAACTTGTAAGCAAAATAAAAGAAAAAACTTATTTTTGATATGAGGAGAACAAGCATGATAAGAGGTAAGAGCTTTAAATTATTTGTAATTTCAACCATAATAACACAAAGTGAGACTGCCATTCTCATTGAACCTCCTAGAAACGAGGCAGCTCCAAGCAAAGCATATCTGTCAGGTGTCAATTATAAATTATCAACTGGAAATATATATATATATATATATATATATATATATATATATATAACTATAAAGAAAAGATAAAATATGAGTATGAAGTGAACTCACGTTCCTTCTTCAATGTTGAGCTTTTCATAGAGTCTAACAACAAACATGCCAACAAGGTGTCTATATGTAGATCCACTCATTATACCTGGAACAAATTGGCCAGCTGGAACAATAGTACCAAATGTCACCACAGCTAAACCATAGAACATAACCTGAGGAGGAGCAACACACATGCAAAACAATAGCATATTTAACACTCTCATCTTTTAATTTACTTACCATTCTATTTGTATATCATCAATCTTAGATTTGTAATTTGTTTGTTTGGTTACTTTTTCTCTTTTACATAAAATTCAATACTTTTCATTCAAACTTCTTTTTTAAATGTTAAAACTACAAAACAAATAGAATCTGTCTTTCACAATACCAAAAACTATAACTGCAATAATTAATGAATTCTTATTACAATATGCACAAAATTACCAACCTACAATATGTCAAATATCCAAGCATCAAGTTTCATTTTAGAAGGCTTCTTTCTTTATACCAATCTATATCCTATTCCTAATTGCTATTTATTAAATATTATTTTGTTTTCACAAAATAGATGTCGAGTAAAAGTGGAGGTGAGGGATACCAGAAAGGTCAACAGGCTCGATCTGGGCACTGTACTCATGAATCTCCAACATGTTTGCCATGTGTACACTAGTATCAGGGTAACGATAAAGATATATGCCACATGTCTCCAGAAGATTGCAGGAAATATCTATTTTGTGATGGGTAAAATCGTCCAAACATGTCTGTTCAAAGAAATAGCAACCTACTTTCATTTACTTGCTTATTATAGCATATTTTACTTGCGTTTCCTTTCTTTTACAGATTTTACCTTTAGGCAGCTGAAAACGAGCCCAGCTGGTGCGGTTTTGAATTTACAAAGCTCGCCAATAAATCGAATGTTCCTGATCTTTGTCTCGATCTTCATTTGATCTTGTTGTGCATTTATTTTATTTAACAATGAGGATAATTGATTCATATAGTTGAAAAAGATATGCTATTATCATAAGTGCATTAAGAAGAAGAAAACCTTTTTATTTATCAGAGAGTTGAATTCTTCTTCCAAATACAGCAAGAGCATAAAAGGGACATCCTTCATACAAGTTGACAGTGTGGCAACCATTCGCGAATAGTAGGGTAGCAGTTCCAGAGATGTTCTGGGCACGTTGAACAAAGCGCGTACGAGTTTTTTTGCGGGAAGCTTTTAAATTTAAATAACAAAATTCCACTTGAATTTTTTTTAAAAGTAATTATAACAAAAAACCAGTTTAAAGAATTAAAGTAGAGAGAGCCTGTAAGGAAAATTTATGTTATGGAGGGAAGAGGACTTACAGTCAGCTGGTCAATTAAGTCACGGCTCACACAGCCAGGAAGCCTCTATATTCAGCCGTCTAAGTTGGTTCCTTCAGGACCTCGAAGCTTCTCTTTTTCAATTTCAGCTTTTATTTCACCATCTTTTCCTTTATCTTTTTCTTTTTCTTTTTCTTTTCCTTTATATTTTTCGTCATCATCTTTCTTTTTATCACTTACAGATGTCTCTGCAGTGTCTTGGGCAACAATCTGATCAGACTCAGGTGTTGTTGAGTCCTGCATAATATATTTATTTCATGTCAAGTAAAAACTTTGTTACTATTTTTTTGTTAAAAGAACTTACACTTGGTTGATCTGATGCTTTTGATGACTGATCATTCCCTTTTTGCTCTACTTCTCCCAATAACACAGCAGGAACAAATGCCCTAGAAACAAAAAAATGTGTTTTTTCTCATTATTACAATTTGTGGTTTTGAAATGTATTATAATAAACACTTACATACCTGAGATCAGGTAAACATTCATAAAAACTTTTTGTATCTTCATCATCCCACAAAGCTTGAGCAACAGAAGCATCTTTTCCAGTACCAGGAGATGAGACATCATCACCTGTTGTGAGCCTCGTGTGACCATCGTCTGGCATCACAGGTGGTTACATATCAAGTGCTTCTACTAACCTAATCTCACCAAAAATTTGAACAAAATTAAATATGTATCTGTAAAAAAAAGATATATAAATAGTAAATATTTTATTTTTTTACTTACAGAGAAACACCTCGATAAAGTTGGTCGTAATGGATATCATCAACTATAGCATCTTATGCAAAAACTTATCCACAAGTTAAATGCATGAAACAGCAAAGCTGCATTTTTAATTCATTTAGTTGTGTATTATAACAAAACATCATACTTTCAATTATTTTCTTATCAAGGCAATGTGATTGAAAAATACATGTAATCATAGCATTGTTTTTTTATTAGGACATCATATATTGAAGTCCTCAAGCACACACAGGGACTTTCATTTATTTTGCCTTCTTGGGTAACACAAAAGGTTACAATTTTTTTTCCCTAATACATGATGCGTCTTCAGTCTTCACACATACCAAAGTGATAGAGATTTTAGTGTATCCTTAATTAAAACAAAATACATTTCACCATCTTTGATGAGATTGTTAACAAGTTGAATAGCTGCTAACCAGCCATCACAAATAAACATTGATTTATTAGTAAAACTGAACCTAAATTCCAAGTCTTGTAGTTCAATTATCTTGTTCTCGAGTCCTTTTGGTGCATATCGACAGGCAAGGTAGCCAAAAGTAGTCTCATATGGGTGAAAAGCTAAGATAGACCTTATGTCAAACACCTTGTGGGCGTGCATCAGTAACTGACCTAAAAGAGACTGATTCGTGTTCATGGCGATACCCTCCAAATCAGCTTTATGAGTAGACAAATTAAGTGTGTTATATATCACCAATAGTTCTGATATTACATAAGAAAATGATAAAGTAAGAGAAAGAAACCTAGGGTACATACATGGAGAAGAAGAGAATGATATTCAAACCTGGGGCCTCTTCCATTTTCGCTTCCTAATTTCCGATGCTTCCAATCTGAGCATGAACCTCAGACTTCTAATCCCAAATCTAACCTTCAACCTTCGATTTCTGATCTTCAACCTCTAACTTGAGCCCTATAGTTTCGAAACCCCAGAAATGACCTTTCGAGCTTGACAACTGTTACGATTATTGCAAATCTATCGGCCTTGCAAGGATGTCGGAGTATCCATAAGTCGCTAAGATTTCACAAAAGCGATTAGATTTCATGGATAAGTTTATTAGAGAAAAATCTAGAAGGAGTCAGTACCAGACAGAAGAAGAATCTGAATCTAAGGAAGAAGAAGAAGAAGAAGCAGCTAGGTCGCCGGAGCCGTAGAAGAAAGAAGGGAAACTGAGTCAGGATGATGTGTTGAACGTGGGAGACGGTGGTCAGACGGTGGAAGAGTACGTTAATAAAGTCGGATTAGCTTTCTATGATGGTGGTCCGGCGAACCGCCAGCCATCTCTACCTGGCGGTTTCAGTCCATAGGTTCTCGATGATATGTACCAACAAGCAAGGCAAAACTCCGGGAACATAGCTGCCGGAAGTGCCAGTAGTGTCGACGGGTAGCCATCTGACCCGTTCTCAGCCTCGATTCCGGTAGCAGCTCCACCGTATGTGCAAATGTTAGTGGAGGAGCAGATGATGTGGCAGCAATATCAAAAAAGATGGATTGCAAGATCATAGGTAAACACACACACACGCCTTTAAGTGAAGTAGATTTGATACACAGTGTAGTGAAAAAGGTTATACATTTTTAAGCGCCTAAAACACAGTTGATATATGGCAATGGAAGCTCGGTGTGTTTCTTTTTGGAAACCCCTAATTGCATTCCAACTGTAACTAGGGTTTCCAGAGACCTTGCACTATTGGGAACAAAAAAACCTTAAAATCACGGGCGTTTTGAGTATGAGGAGTTGTAGAACCCCAATCGCCGACTCCATGAGTTCCGCTCCCTGATTGCAGAATGTGTATGAATCAATGAGTAAAGAAAATGCATAACACCAGTCCTTATAGTGGATTACAACACTGAGATAAAGATTGGAAACATCAAAACAATCGTCGTCGCGAGGCATTTGATCACAAAAGCAGAACCATTCTGCTATGAAGGGGGTGTTTGGGATATCTTTTTACCTTCAAAAGTCCTTTTTGCAAAAGGACTTTTTGTCAAAGGACTTTTTACAAAAGATGTTTTTAAAAATGTGTTTGTATTAGCTTTTGAGAAGCAAAAGTCAAAAGTTGTTTTTAAAAGGTGTTTGGTAGTGGTAGTTGAGGGTATATGTGAGTCATTTAAGTGTGAAGGCTTCAAAAGCTCCAAAAAGTCACACATACGTGACTTTTCCAAATGCTCCTAATCCTTCTTTATGAAAAGTTAGTTTTAAAAGATATTTTACATTTACCAAACATATTTTACCCCATTTTAACTTTTTGGAAAAGATAAAGTCTAAAAGTTGGATCAAAAAGATTAACCAAACACCCCCGAAGACGAAGGCCCTAGGGCTTTTTCTTGCTAGTTGGAGGAGGCATGGGGTTTAATTTTTAGGATCCAATAGGCGGGTGAAATCCCGCTTAAAACGCGTTTTTCATTAAAAATTTATAAAGCAACACATTTAGATGACACACATGTTATGAAAGGCGCCCTCCGCATTTCCATTTTATTCTTTTTCTGACACTAATTTTAGGGCCCGCACAAATGTGTGTCCTCTATCCTTCATATTTTGCAAAACTGACATTATTTTTTTAGGGCACATACAAATGTGTGTCCTCTATCAGCGCGTGTCATTGTTTGCGCGTCATTAAAGGGCTGTTTTCTAGTAGTGTTAGTGCCTCAAGTGTTGCACCTCTAATGGAGTCACAAACACCACTAAGCAACAAGAATGAAGAAGGAAGAGAGGGGTGGCACCAAAAACGGCTGGAAACCCTAATCCAAGTGTTCACCATGTTTTTGGTGCATAGAGGGCCTTTATATACATGTAGGCTATTAGGGTTTATAACTAGGAAACCCTAATCTGGCTGCTTAAGCCCTAAGCAGGCCATGTACTCCTTTAACATATCCCTTGGATGAATTCCTTATGGGCTTCCCATAGAATTCGTCCAACCTATATTATTTAGGTAATCCATAGCCCAATTGCAATTATCTTATATTTACATATCCAGTCCCTTAAGTTTAATTAATCTCTTTTAGCCACAAAATTAATTCTTAATTAATTCTTGACTAATATTAATTAAACATTATGATTTCTCCTGTAATATATTATTCTTATAATATATTAATAAATCATAATTAAACCTTTCTCTTCTTAATTCATCCTAACATATTGCTATGGTGAAGGCAACCCAACATAGATGTCCTAAAGGCAACCATGAGGGGGATAGAGTACACCGGTGAACACATCGTTCACAACACCTACAGGTTATGAGCCTGCTAGCGTTCCACAAAACTGTCTAGAAAGAGTCTGTGGTCGTTATCCATACTCCGCTGAATAACTAGATCAACAACAACAACATCGAGGCCTTTCATCTGTTTATCACACATCAACTATCTACCATGTTCTACCCAACATATTAGTAGATAAAAATATATATTTTTATACATAGTTTAAAACCTATATAGCATTCTCATTCAATACATATTCCAAACAACAGATGAGACACATACACATAACACGTATATCATAGAGAATAAATCATATCTATGAGATAGAAGAAAGTGAATATACATTCGCACATATAACCAACAAAATATACACATAACACGTATTTCGTATAAATACTTCGTAATTATGCGTTAGAAGAAAGTAACTACACACTCACTTGACCAGAAGATGATCGGACAGCACTACGACTTGTAAAAGTAGTATCCTTCGGTAGATTTGGAAGATCTTCACAAAAACTGGTCTTCTCGCGGGCAGAGCTTCGGCTCGGGAATCGCACTTCTCGGGATCTTCGGGGCTCGGGAATGATATTGGGTCTTTGGGGTATAAGTTGCACGCAAAACGAGGTAAAAACGTGAGAGAAAGGAAGAAATGAGCAATAGAACTCGGTTGCACTCGACATTTATTTATAGGGGGCTGAAACCCCGAATTACGCTGGGCGTAAATTAAGTTACGCTGGGTGTAATGTGGATAAGGTCGCTGACTCCCCCCCTTTGGATAATATCGGGTGTTTATAATTAAATTTAATATTTTAATTATTTAATAAACTTCAAAAATTCATATCTTCCTCATACGAACTCCGTTTTTGACGTTCTTTATATCCACGCATAGGTGAGACTACGCTCTACAACTTTCGTTTAGACTCTGTCGGCTAATTTCGAATTTATTTTTATTATTTATTTTTAGTAGGCCGGGACAGGAAAACTCCGTTATAAATTCATAACTTCTTCATCCGACGTCCGTTTTTGTCTGTCTTTTTACTGTTAGACTACTATCAACGAGATCTTCTATTCTTGTTTAGATTGTGTCGGCTAAAAACCGCTCGATCTCAAATCGAGTATTCGGGCTGCATACCACTAAGTCGAAACTTCGAAAAATCATAACTTACTCATACGAAGTCAGATTTGGGCGTTCTATTTATGCACGCTCTCAGCTTAACGTATTCTACGACTTTCATTTACATTACTAAGGCTAAATATCGCTCTGTCATAAATTCACTATTTACGTCATTCAGCGTTGTCGGTTCTGTCGCAAAACTTCCACATGTCATAACTTCTTCGTTATAACTCGGATTTCGGCATTCTTTATATCTCCAGAATCCTTGTTTCAACCACTACATCTTCACGCAAAGATATCGGACTTATCTCACACTTTAATTTTGACGCTTATTTTATTCTTAATTCATTAAATTATAATAATTAAGAAAATAAACACATAAATCACATAATACTCAAATATTTCATCATTAATACTTCAAAAAGAGTTACAACGGTTAACCTAGACTATTACATCAACAATAATGTCTAGCCTGGAAACGCGGGCGTTACAAGAATCATTTATTGTCCAGTTAGTCATTCCTAAGGATTGTCCTAAGGAAAGGCATGAAGTCCATCGTTGTCAGGGTTTATCTAACAGGCACTAAGTCCATAGCTCCCGATGTTATCTATTAGGAACAACTGTCATTGTTATCTATTAGGCACAGTTGCCAATGTTATCTATTAAGCATGACTGCCAATGTTATCCATTAGGCACAACTACCATGATTTTTAGAGTACATCTGTTGAACACGTAGTTCGAAAACACCTACAGGTTATGATCCTACTAGCGTTCCATTGGACTATCTAGAATCGTCTATGGTTGTCATCTATACTCTGCTAGATGACCGGATCAACGTTAAAGTCAAGGCTTATCATCATCTTTCACCTCTCAACATCTATATCATCTTTCATCTCTCATCATCCATATCATCTTTCATCTACCCATCGTACCCAATATATCTATAGGTGTAAATATACATATACAATTTAAATAAAGTAAAACATGTATAAATCGTTCATCTAGCATAGATTTCAGGAACATAGATAATAAGAACATATAGTGTGTATTAATATTAAATACTTCATATCTATGTGTAAGATTAAATTAACTATGCACTCACTTGTTAAAGTGACGAGTCGAAATTCGGACAGCGCTTCGCTTCTAGCAATTGTCTTTTCCTTGGACAAAACCTAGTTTTATTATCACTAAGTTTTAGTTTATCATTTATTGCGACTAATTAATAGTCTACATTCATCATTAACTCAAAGTCTACTTTCATGATCTATTAAGTAAAGAACAACTAGGTAGGATCATATTGGAGGTAGAGTTCGTTTGGTATACGAAGTATACTGTTAGAAATCTCACTTTAAACACCTCACTAAATCACAACCTAGACGTCATCTCCGTAAGTAGATCAATCAGCATAACAACTTTGAATCACTGATAAATCTTGTTTATAGGTTCATAATAACGATAATGAACTTAAACATACGTTATACTTAAAGTATTTTAAGCATAACTCACTTACAGGAGGGTTTAGCGAGAAACATGTCTCTACGTGGGCAGAACTTACAAGCCGAAAGCTCTTCTTCTCGGGGCTTTTCGGCGCTCCGGGGCTCGATACTAACACCTAGGAGGTGTTAGGGAAAGGCTTAGAGGGTTTGGGGGTGTTTGAGAGAGAATGGGTTGAAGAGGTGTGAAGAAATGAGTGATTTGCGCCTTTTATTTAAGGATGTGAAGAGGCTGTACGCTGGGCGTAATGTGGCCACGTGTCACCATCTGGTGGCAAGTCGTGTGGAAGAAGGTGTGGCCCATATCGTGCCACGTGTCACTCACTGGTTACTCCAAAAACTAATTATCTTCTAAAATCCATAACTTTTGCATACGAGATCTGTTTTTTATGTTCTTTATATCTATATGTAGGTATCAACGGGATCTACAACTTTAGTTTAGACTCTATTGGCTAATTTTGACTTTATTTTTAAAGTTATATTTTAACAGACTTAGACAGTTAAAGTCCGTTACAGTCTCTTGTAAATGTATCGTAGTCTTAATACCATAAGACCAAAATGTATAAGTTTCTTATGTTTATAATCTGTAATTCGATATTCTGATTCATGTAAGTGGTGTGGCCCATACTGCATCCCCTTATGATCACTTAGAGTATATAACTTATATATAATCAAGATCAAACGGACAGTCAAATGAGTGACTCTGCCCTAAATCCACAACCAAACAAGGAACAGGAAGTAAGGCGGAAACACGCATTCTAATGCCTATAAGATTTTAATTATATATAACCTTAACATATACGCTAAGTCATCATAGAATAAACAATAATAGTCCTTTCTGAAATGTAAGTTGCAGTTTACTAGGAAAATAGTATACAATAGTTGTACTAGTATTAAATCCCTTTAAACATATGTTTCTAGAAATATATCCCTTGTTGTACTGTGAAATCGTGTAATGTAGTTTTATTATTATATAAAACTATTTGAAAGTATGTTTGACCTGTAACCCAAATGTAAAGTTAATGTTGAAATGAAACTGTCTGAAAATATATTACTCCGAAAATGTGTTGTTCTTTCCTCCAGTGAGTTCTTATAACCATACTGTAACCTAAGATGGTCTGATCGCGACGTTCTTCAGGCTTCGGAATATTAACCACATTTGTCACCCTAGGCCTACCCGCCTAACTGTAGCTAATAGTTAAGGTGCAGGATTGTCAGCCCCGAATAGATCTATACACAAATATCTCACGCTCCCTACAAGAGACTTTGGTTATATGCCAGGACTTTCGTAGGCACTTAAATAAGTACTTGAAGGCATCTCACAAATTGCTTCAACGAGTTTACGAGTATAAACTAAAAACCCTATTAGTAAATGAAATGTAATGCCCTTTTTGTAAATGAAAATGTAACTTTGTACTGAATAAACTGTATGTGTGTTTTATAAACTATATCTATTATAGTTTATATGTTTGTTCTTATATTATTATCTGACTTAGTAGAATAATATAAAATAATTGAAGTAGTTTGAAACAGCTTCAAATAGTATGAGATCATTTGAAATAGCCTGAAATGTTTTGAAACAGTTTGAAATCATTTGAATGTTAACACAAGATTCCTTGTGTTTTACTTGTATTCCCCCCCCCCCAATAAAAACATTGAAAAATATTGAAAACGTAGGGGTATGAACTCACCTCAAATGTACGTTCTTGTTTGGATACGAAGTGGTAGTGATGATCCTCGGGTTAGAACTAGTGTGAGTAGTCGTATCCTAAAAATAATTATATGTGATGTCGTATTTAAATTAATAAGATTTAATTTAAATAATAAATTAAATAATAATTTAACGCGTTAGACACACTTAATTATGTAAGAAATACTTACAAAAAGCGTTAGGAATTTATTGAAAGTATTCTTGGGGTTTTCAGTGCCCTTGGGTGTTTTCGGTGTTCTTGGGTGAAAACTTGAAGATTTAAAGATTGTTCTTGGTGTTCTTGGTGTTCTTGGTGAATTTATGAAGATCTGGGTAAAAATCTCTTGACGATATGAAGGTTTTGTATGAGTTTTGAGAGCAAAATAGGAGTATTTTTGGCCTAAAAGTTGAGAAATGAATTGAGTTTGCGGTTAAACATAAATATATAGCAATGTGTTTTCGGCCTTAAAGGGTTTATGAATTGATTCCAAAAACCAAATCAATGTGTTCTAGAAGTCTAAAACCGAAATCTCTTATATTTTGTATTATTTACGGTTTAGACCTTAAACTTTTGATTTATGTTGACTTATACTAACTTAAATAAACTTAGGTTTCAATCCATACTTAGTTACTAGCTTATAAACATGCCCCTAAGGCTATACGTGATACATTGCAACAAGGATTTCAATGTGATTTCACTTATACGTCAATAGGATTTAGATCTTGTTGGATCTAAAATTTCCCGGTTGTGACAGACATGCAGGAGTTTTCATCTCAGCTGCAAGAACTGATAGGCAAGCAGTTCATCAGACCTAGCAGCTCTCCGAGGGGAGCGTCGATATTGTTCGTCAAGAAGAAGGATGGTTCATACCAGATGTGCACAGATTACCGGGAGTTAAACAATTTAACGATAAAGAACTATTATCCCCTTCCGCATATTGATGACCTCTTTAATTAGTTATAGGCTGCATATGTTGGATATAGTGTCTAAGTCCATAACTATATTTGGTATGTACTTGACCTGACTCGGCATGGTCCATTTGGGTTGCACTTCACCTGAACAATTTATGGATAATCTTTGGAGAATAGTATAAGTTATGATTTATTAATATATTATAAGTTCTAATATATTAATATAAGATCATATTATTTAATTAGTATTGATCTATAACTAATCTAGGATTAATTTAGAGATCAAAAGTATTACTAATTAAATATGGGCTCCTATATTTATATAGTGTGGGCTAATGCTTATTTGGAATGGGCTAGGCTTGCATGGAAAGTCCATGGATACTCCATGGAGCCTTAACCCATGGATCTCATGGAAATGAAGAGACATGGGTATTAGGGTTTACATGGATGTAACCCTAATCCACCACACTATATAAAGGAGGCTTTGGTTCCTGAAATCACACTAGTTGATGTGAGTAAAGGAAGAGGGCCGATTTCAAGATAGTTGTGACTATTCTCTCAAGGTTCCAAAGTTTGTGGTGATTTGTGATTCCATTTGAGGCATCCACACTATTGGTGCTAGGCTCTAAAACTCCAAGCAATCAACTACAACTACAAGGTAAGTAATTCTTCTAGCTTTATTTGATTCAAGTTCCCCATGCCATGCTAGATAGGATAAGAACCTTGGAAAAATAATTATTTGCATGTATCTTAGTCAAACATAGATCCAAGGTTTATTAGGGTTGCATGTACACTTAGGAAGTGTTAGAATGCTCAAAACCCATCAGAATCTTGGTTCTCCAAGATAGATCTGAGATCAAGATATCATCAGGTGAGAGTGAGAGAGGAAGGCGTGGAGAAGATCGTGTTCCGGAATCGTTATGGACATTACAAGTTCTTGGTGATGCCATTTGGGCTCACCAATGCACCTGCTATGTTTATAGGTTTAATGAATCGGGTCTGCAAGTCGATGCTCGACCGATCTGTCATTGTGTTTATTGATGACATATTGGTGTATTCCAAGACCAGAGAACAACATGAGGAGCACCTTTAAGAGCTTCTGGGGGTTTTAAGGTGAGAGCATCTTTATGCCAAGTTCTCAAAGTGCAAATTTTGGTTATAAGAGGCCCAGTTTGTTAGGCACCTCGTTAACCAGGATGGGATTTTGGTCGATTCGGCCAAGATTGAGGCTGTGATGCAGTGGGAGGTTCCGAAATCTCCCTCAGAGATCAGGAGTTTCATGGTTTTGGTAGGTTACTATCGGAGATATATTCAGGATTTCTCCAAGATTGCAGTACCCCTCACTCATCTGACGAGGAAGGGGGTGGATTTCCGATGGGGCTCTGAGAAACAGTCGACATTTGAGACTCTTCGGCAGAGGTTATGTGAGGCCCCGATATTGACCCTCCTGAAGAGAGTTGAGGATTTTGTGGTATTCTATGATGCATCCATCACCGATTTAGGGGCAGTCCTCATGCAGAGAGGATGAGTGATTGCTTATATTTCGCGGCAACTAAAGCCACAAGAGTCACGATATCCCACGCGTGATCTGGAGTTGGGGAAAATAGTGTTCGCCCTCAAGATTTGGAGGCACTATCTATATGGGGTCCGTTGTACTGTCTACATGGATCAAAAGATTTTGAGATATCTGATGGACCAGCCAAACCTAAACATAAGACAATGCAAGTGGCTGGATGTGGTCAAGGATTATGATTGTCGGATCCTTATCGTCCAGGTAAAGCGAATGTGGTAGCGAATGCCTTGAGCCGCAAGTCGGTTGGATCTTCAATCGGGGAGACATGTATGAGGATATACATTGATTATCCTCTTTTGGGATTGACCAGGGAGGCTCAGGCTAAGGGAGTTTGGAAGGAAAACTGGAAACAACAAATGATCAGGGGTGAGATCAACCGGTTTTTCACGGATAGTCGAGGGTTATTGACCCAGTGTAGTTGGTTCTGGATTCTAGTTTTTGGTGGGATATGTCAGATTATGTTGGAGGAGGCTCATAAGTCTCACATTTCTATTCACCCGGGGGCCACCAAGAGGTATCAGGATTTAAGATTCAGTTATTGGTGGCCGTGTATGAAGAGAGAGAGAGAGAGAGAGATAGCTTGGTACGTCGAGAGGTGCCTGACATGCAAGATGGTCAAGGTTGAGCATCAGAGTCCGCACGTCAGGCTGTAGCCTCTAGATATTCCCATGTGGAAATGGGAACAGATCACCATGGATTTTATCACCAAATTGCCGAAGACGGCAAAGGGTTTTGATGCTATCTGGGTTATCGTGGATCGATTGACCAAGAGTGGTCACTTTTTGGCTATTCGGGATAGTTCTTTGGCCGAGAAGTTGGTCGATGTGTATGTTTGTGAGATCGTTGATCGCCATGGGGTTCCGGTCTCCATTGTTTCAGATCGTGATGTTCGGTTCACCTCATGTTTCTAGCAGAAGTTCCACAAGGAACTAGGCACGAGGTTGCATTTCAGCACTGCTTATCACCCGCAGACCGACGACCAAAGTGAGCGGATGATACAAACCCTTGAGGATATGTTGTGGGCCTATGTTATTGATTTTTTTTGAGTTGGGACTTCTACCTACCTATTGTGGAGTTCACCTACAACAACAGTTACCACTCCATCATTGGTGCTCCACCATTTGAGCTCTTGTATGGGTAGACGTGTCGTACCCCAGTTTGCTGGGGAGAGGTTGGTCACAGGGTTATAGGAAGGAACGAAGTAGTCCTTCAAACCAACAGAGCTTATCTAGTAAATTTGGCAGAGACTACAAAGATCTCAAAGTCAGCAGAAAAGCTATGCCGACCAGCGTCGATCCGATTTGGAGTTTCAGGTCGGTGATATGGTATTAGTGAAGGTCTCACCTTGGAAAGCTGTGATATGCTTCAGGAAGAGGTGGAAGTTAGGTCCCCAATATATTGGGCCTTTTTGGGTGTTTGGAAAGGTTGCATATAGGTTGGATCTACCTGAGGAGCTTAGTCAGATTCAAAAAACTTTCCATGTTTCGCAGTTGGGAAAGTGTGTATTGAATGATGATGTGGTGGTTTCCTTGAACGATATTCAGATTGATGAGCGCATGAACTTGTTGGGTTTTAAGCGTTCTAACACTCCTAAGTGTACATGCAACCCTAAATACCTTGGATCTATGTTTTCTCTATTATACATGCAAATATGAATATTCCAAGGTATTACCCTATCTAGCATACAATCTTTTGATACTTGGGTAATATAACAAGTTAGAATACATACCTTGTTGATGTAGCTTGTCTTCACGAAACTTGAGTGCCTAGTGCCCCAAGTGTGACACCTCAAATGGTTCACAAAACACCATGAACACTAGGAATAACCTTGAGAATAAGGATACTTTGGTTCTCTCTAGTGAAATCGGCCTTGCCCTTTTGTGTACACACACTAGTGCCAATTTCACCAACCAAGGACATCTTTATGCAGTGTGGAGATTAGGGTTAAACCCATGATGTGACAACCCGATATCTCGAATCAATGTAATGGCCTAAAAAGTCAAGAATTGTAATTTCTTTTGAATAAAATACAATTCTTGACTTATGGTCTCTTATTGTTATTTCTTTAGTAGCACAATGCCGCCTCGTAGATATACATGCCATGGCAACAACGCAACACCTCCACCACCACCACCTCCATCAACGAATAATGCCACCTTGATAGTTGTTGTAACAGCTGCAGTGACAGCAGCAATGGCACAGATGAATAATAATGGGTCCGGAGGTGGAGTAAATAGCTCTATGAATGGCCAACACCAGGGTCGTTCAGGGGATTGCACTTTCAAGGACTTCACCAATAGCAAGCCCATATCTTTTAATGGATCCGGAGGGATAATGGCTCTATATCAATGGATAGAGAAAACAAAAGCGGTTTTCGAGATCTGTGCATGTCTGGAAGGGAGCAAGGTAAAATTTGTTGCTTGTACATTCTCCGAGAGAGCTATGACATGGTGGAATGGCCACGTCAAGTCACTAACTCTGGTAGCGGAAAATTCTATGGGCTGGGAGAATCTAAAGCAAATGTTAATGCAAGAGTACTGTCCAAGGGGCGAAGTACAAAAGCTGGAGCAGGAACTTTGGGGCCTTACTATGGTAGGCTCGGACATCACAACCTATACTACTAGGTTTAGTGATTTGGCAATCCTTTTCCCAGGATTGGTTGCTCTAGAGAGCAAGAAGATCGAGAGGTATATCTGGGGACTGTCACCCTAGATTCGAGGAAGCATACTAGCGTCCAAACCAGTCACTTTTGATAGTGCAAAACAGTTGGCACAAGCTCTCGTTGACCATGGAGTCTGCCAAGGCTTCGCAACTGCTACCCCAGAGCATACCCTCTAAAGCAACAACAACAACAACAACAACAGTACCAACAACAACAACAAGAAGAAATTTTGGAACAAGAGGAAGAGTCAGTTTTCACAAGAACCTCCCAAGAAACAACAAATAATGGCAGTCCATGTCGCTACTACCCCCGCTGTTGCTCCTGTTACCTCTATGCCAGCAAGGCAATATGCTGGGAGCCTACCGAAATGAAAAAAATGCAATCTCCAACACAACAGAAATTGTCGAGAGATGCACTGCAACAACTGCAACAGGAAAGGGCACATTGCCCGTTTCTGTAGGGCACCGGCACGACCAATCACCCAAGTCCCTGGAGTCAGCGTGGGCTAGGCGTGTTATGGGTGCGGTGAGGCTGGACACTACAAGAGGGACTGCCCTAAGGCAAGGAATGTTGGCGGAATAGGAAGGGTGCTGGCAATAGGGCAGAACGAAGCAATAGCTAATCCCACGGTGGTTACGGGTACGTTTCTCCTCAATAACGCTTATGCATGCATACTCTTTGATTGTGGTGCGGAGAGGAGTTTCGTGAGTCATAAATTCAAGCAGGTACTAAAACAGAACCCTCAATCACTCAATAAGATATTCACAGTAGAAATGGAAAACGGTAGAACAGAAAGAACAAACAATATGTACATAGGCTGCACGCCAACTCTAAACGAACATTCATTTCAAATCGATCTAATGTCGATCACCATAAAGAGCTTTGATGTCATCATCGGTATGGATTGGTTAAGCCTACACCATGCTGATATACTTTGTCACAAAAGGGTAGTTCGCCTAAATTTGCCAAATGGCGGAACTCTTGTCATTTATGGTGACAAACCCGGTACCAATTTACAAATCATCTCTTTCGTCAAAGCCCAGAAATACCTACGTAAGGAGTACCATGTCTTCTTAGCCCACATAGTAGATAAAGAAAAAGAGATGAAAGACATCAAAGACATTCCCGAAGTCTGCGATTTTCCCGATGTCTTCCCTGGAGATCTTCCAGGAGTCCCACCAGAACGACAAGTCGAGTTCAGAATCGATTTAATTCCTGGAGCTACCCCAGTAGCTAAGTCGTCGTATCGACTAGCGCCAGCTGAGATGCAAGAATTATCTAGCCAATTAAACGAACTAATCAACAAAGGATTCAGCAGACTCAACTTCTCACCTTCGGGAGCACCAGTCCTGTTCGTAAAGAATAAGGATGGATCTTTTCGCATGTACATCGATTACCGGGAACTCAACAAGCTCACTATCAAGAACCAATATCCCCTACCACACATTAACGACTTGTTCGACCAACTTGAAGGAGAAAGTTAGTTTTCAAAGATCGATTTGAGATCCGAGTATCATCAGTTGCGAGTCTTGGAAGGAGATGTTCCCAAAACAGCCTTTCGAACTCGTTACAGTCACTACGAGTTTGTAGTAATGCCCTTTGGATTAACAAATGCACCGGCGGTGTTCATGGATTTAACGAACCGAGTGCGTCGTTCATTCCTGGATAAATTTTTGATTGTGTTCATAGATGATATATTCATCTATTCGAAGAATAAAGAGGGACATAGTCAACACCACCGACAAATCTTGGAAACACTAAGAAAAGAGAAGTTATACGCAAAGTTCTCAAAGTGCGAATTTTGGATTCGGAAAGTAGATTTTCTAGGTCACGTGGTTAGCAAATACGGGATACACGTAGACCCTTCCAAAATTAAGGCAATCGAGAACTGGTCAGCTCCAAGAACCCCAACGGAAATCCTATAATTCTTGGGCCTTGCTGGCTATTACCGAAGATTTATACAAAACTTCTCAAAGATTGCTAAACCACTTACCACCTTGACCCAGAAGGGTGTAACTTTCAATTGGGAGGAAAAACAAGACGTTGCATTCCAAACACTGAAGCAAGCACTATGCAGTGCACCTATAATGTCCTTGCCGGAAGGAACAGAAGACTTCCTGGTCTACTGTGATGCATCTAATCAAGGTCTTGGATGTTTACTAATGCAACGAGGAAAGGTCATCGCCTATGCCTCGAGACAACTCAAGACGCACGAGGTCAACTACACTACACACGACCTCGAACTGGGAGCAGTCGTTTTCGCCTTAAAGATTTGGAGACACTATCTCTACGGCACAAAATGCACAATCTTTACCGATCACAAGAGCCTTCAATACATCCTCAATCAAAAGGAACTCAACATGAGGCAAAGACGATGGGTTGAACTGTTGAATGACTAAGAATGTGAAATTCGTTATCATCCAGGAAAAGCGAATGTGGTGGCTGATGCTCTTAGTCGAAAGGTATACTCGGGCCGCCAACTGAAATCCTTAACCATGACGATCCATTCATACCTGTCCACGCAAATCAAGGAAGCCCAGAGGAAAGCCTTGAAATCATAGAATGTGACAGGTGAAGCCTTAAGGGGAATGGATAAGAATCTTGAAGTCAAGGGCGAGGGAGTTCGTGACTTCATAGATCGGATCTGGACGCCGAAGATTGGTCGATTCAAAGACGTAGTCATGAATTAGGCCCATAAGACTCGATACTCCGTGCACCTAGGTTTGGACAAGATGTATCTGGACCTCAAGAAACTGTATTGGTGGCCGAACATGAAAGCATAGATCGCTACCTATGTAGGCAAGTGTCTGACTTGCGCCAAAGTCAAGGTAGAGTACCAAAAGCCCTCGGGATTACTACAACATCCTGAAATACCCGAGTGGAAGTGGGAGCGGATAACCATGGATTTCATAACCAAATTACCCAAGACAATAGGTAGGCTTGACACGATCTTGGTGATCGTCGATAGATTGACAAAATCCGCACACTTTCTACCAATAAAGGAAACCGACAAGATGGAGAAGCTAGCTCGAACATACATCCGAGAGATTGTACGACTACATGGAGTACCAATATCCATTATCTCCAACAGAGCTAGTAGATTCACCTCGCAATTCTGGCAGTCGCTGCAAAAATCTCTAGGAACGAGACTAGACATGAGTATCGCTTACCATCCACAAACCGACGGTCAAAGTGAGAGGACTATACAAACCTTGGAAGATATGCTAAGGGCTTGTGTAATAGATTTTGGTAAAGCATAGGATACCCATTTACCACTAGTCGAATTCTCGTATAACAATAGCTATCACTCTAGCATTAAAGTTGCTCCATTCGAAGCACTCTATGGCCGCAAGTGCAAATCACCACTGTGTTGGGCTAAAGTGGGTGACACACAACTAGCCAAGGGACAAGTATCCGACAGCGCTCTCACCGGCCCGGAAATTATAAGAGAAACAACTGAGAAGATTGTACAAATTCGAGAACGACTAAAGGCTTCAAGAGACAGACAAAAGAGTTATGCGGACAAAAGACGGAAGCCCTTGGAGTTTAAGGTCGGGGACTGAGTGCTATTGAAAGTCTTACCTTGGAAAGGGTTAATACGTTTAAGAAAACATGGGAAACTAAACCTAAGGTATATTAGACCATTCGAGATCCTTTCAAGGATCGGCCCGGTAGCTTACAAACTCTGACTACCACATGAACTCAATAACGTACATCCTACCTTTCATGTGTCAAACTTGAAGAAATGTTTGTCCGATGAGACCCTCGTCGTCCCTCTAGACGAAATCAAAATCAACGAGAGTCTCCACTTTATAGAGGAACCAATTGAGGTCATGGATAGGGAAATTAAAAGAACAAAACAAAGCCGCATACCCTTTGTGAAGGTCCGCTGGAATGCAAAACAGGGACCTGAATACACTTGGGAGCGCGAAGATCAGATGAAGCAAAAGTATCTACATCTCTTTCCCTAATCCACAAATACTTTCCTTACATTAAATTTCGGTACGAAATTCACTCTAACGGGGGGGGGGGGGGGGGGGGGGGATGATGTGATAACCCGATATCTCGAATCAATGTAATGGCCTAAAAAGTCAAGAACTGTAATTTCTTTTGATATAATGAAATTAGTGTCAAAAATAAAATGTTCAAAATCCTCAATTGGGTTGCCTAAGATGATAGTTATCGTGTCAAGGTTTTCAGAAATATAAAAAAACACAAAATATGAGTTATAACGAAGAAGATATGACCAATCGACAATTCGTATCAAAACCGGTAAAACACTAGCAAATATAAAAAGTGAAATTTCAAAAAAATACTTGTTAGCCTTAGGTATCTAAACGAAAGTCATGGATTATACTAAACCGTGAGCATGCATAAAAACAACGTCAAAATCCGACTTCGTATGAGGAAGTTATGATTTTTCCAAGTTTCGGGATAGCGGTAGATAGCTAAAAACTCGAAATAGAGATCGATGGATTTTTGGCTGAAACAACCTAAATGGAATCGAAGATCTCAACAATAGTAGTGCAACGGTAAAAAGTCTGACGAAAACGGACACCGGATGAAGAAGTTATGGATTTTTAACGGGCTTTTCCTGTCCCGGTCTGTTAAAAATATAATATTAAAAATAAATTCAAAATTAGCCGACATAGTCTAAACGAGAGTTGTAGAGCATAATCTCGCCTACGTGTGGATATAAAGAACATAAAAATGGAGCTCGTACGCAGATGTTACGGATTTTACAAGTTCGGGACACAAAACTCGAGGCTGTCAGGCAGCTCATGACGTGAGCCACCCATACTCACGACGTGAACCTGTGACTGATGGGTTCCAGAGCCTATCAATGAGTTTTCAAGTCTACGAGAGGAGGCAGGTCGAGCTCACGACATGAGCCATCAAAACTCACGACGTGAACCTCATATTTCACCCCTATAAATAGAAACTGATGGTTTAGGGTTTAGGTGCTCAATTCTCTTCTCTCTAGTGCCAAAGCTCTGCGTTTTAACCCCCGAATCCATCCCGAAGCCCCTGTCTTCACATCCAAGTCCCGAAGGAAGGTTCTACACTCCCGAGATTCCCGAGAATCCTGAGAAATCCGTTTTCTCTTGTCGAAGTTCTGCTCGGTTTTCATCTCACCATCTTCACTCTATCAAGTGAGTTCATACCCCTACAACTACGTTTTCAAATGCTTTGTAAATGCTTTTATACACTTTTAAGGGGGGAATACAAGTAAACACATGATTATCCTCGTGTGAAAAACATAAATCTTTTGCTATACTTGTTATAATCAATCATATGTGATTTATAACTATCATACGGAAACATTCTTTTGCAACATATCACGATAACACTTTGTCCATTTTGAAATGAAACATGTTGTTATATAAATATCAAACACTTTATTTATATTTTGAGTATAAATGTTCAATGATGTCATTACGAATGTTATACTTCGCATACAAAGTCGACACTACACTAGGTTTACCATACAAACGAAAGACACTTTTGGAAAAACTATAATAGGTATAGTTTACAAGGAAATCATGAGATTTTACATACTATAGGTACTATATCAAGGAACTAATTTCATATACAAGAACAAATGGACTTTTCATACGTAAATCTATTTGATACTAAGTTTTGTGAGACATTCCACTTCACGTACTTTCAAGTATGTCGTTAAAGTCATGTATTATATACCATAATCTCTTGTAGGGAGAGCGTGATACTTGTGTATAGATCTATTCAGGATCGACAATCCCACACCTAAATTGTTAGCTACAGTTAGACCGGCAGGTCTAGGGTGACAAACGTCATAACATTCCAACGCCTGAAGAATGTTGTTACAGGCAGCCTAAGTCAATAGCATGGTTATAAAACTCACATGGAGTATTAATAACACAATTATTTACGGGGTTATCAAATGTCTTAATGATTTTATACATACATAAATCTATTATTCTAGGCATGACAACTACTAATGCATTACAGTTTTGGAACTTTTAAACTATCACACACTCATGGAAAAATATTGGATTTTTCAGAAGTAAACTCAGTGATTTATACCAAGCTTAAAAAATTTTATACATAAACTTTTATGAACTCACCAACTTTATTGTTGACTCTCTTTCAAAACTACTTGTATTTCTCAGAGATTCAGTAATACAGGTAGACTTCAGCTTTTAGAGAAGTGACGCTAAGTCGTCAGTTTAAAACTCATTTTGTCATCATATTGTATTTTTTTTGAACAAGTATCATTCAACAATGTAACTTTTAAATTATATATATAATGGTTGTTTTACTTTCTTTACTATGTATTCAATTGTTACGATACTAAATGAAGTCATCCGCCCTCGAACGATTCCGCCGTTCTGGTTTGGGGGTGTGACGTATGACCCTTCATTTCATATGAACCATGGGTTAAACACTCCATGGACTATCCATGGAAGCTTAGTCCAACCAAAATGAACTTGGCCTATCACACACACACACACACACACACACACACACACACACACATATATATATATATATATATATATATATATATATATATATATATATATATATATATATATCTAAGAGTCCATATTTAATTAGTTCCTTTTGATCACTTAATTAATTATAAATTAATTCTTGATCAATACTAATTAAATAATATTATTATATATTAATATATTAGAACTTATATTATATTAATATAAATCACTAGTATCCTTTTTCCTCATCTTGTCTATCGAATTGTACCGATGCCATGCAACCCAAATGGACCATTTCAGGTCGGGTCAAGTCTTACCAATTATAGTTATGGACTTAGACATTAATCCAACAGTCTCCCACTTGGATAAGTCTAAAACTATTATTGAGTATGACTTCAAAACCCGACTAGCAATCGTAGCTCTCAAAAGCTTCTGTCGAACTCTGACGTGTTAACTGAACTCTGATCTTGTCAATGACTTGTTCATTAGATAAGGGATCATATATTCCTCCATTCTAGATATCATTTGGACTGAGACATGGATTATAAATCATTCTCTCTGTCCATTTGTTGTTTCTCGATTTCCGATTCATGATGACTGACAGATTGAACAGATCAAATCAGTCATGGCTTGGCCAAGCACTCATATGTATCATCATTAAATCATCGAGGGGCCCACAGATATCACTTTTATCTCAAAGGTAAAAGGAATGGATAAACTTCGACTCATATGGCTTGTTCTACTACTTGTTGAATCATACACAAAGGCACGTTTTATGACATCGAATTACCAATGCGGTTTCGTGCAATCAATGTATAACCAACTCATATCTCTAGGTTTGAAGTATATAAGATATTATCGTCTCATGATCACTCGTGATAAAATCCATGAAGTGATTCCAATGAGCGCGGGTTGAATCCAATACTCATAACTTATAAGCACTCATGAGTGTTGTAGCACCACTTTGTCCAACATCTTAGATCTCTACCAGCCAACCCATGACAGTCTTCATTCATATCTACTTCCAACATATGACCGACTGTGGATGGTTTGAATAATTCAGTCATTCATGAAGAATAGCCTAGTTTATTCTGGAAGTCAAAACATGCAAAATGAAACACAAGAATAATTGAATCTAGTATGGTATCAAAACTATGAATATAAATAAAACACCTTTTATTTATCACCATACTGATTACTTATTATTCATTGTTTCGGTTTCATCAACTTAATACTTGAATTAAAAACACTAGTTGTCCCATGCTCCAAGCATGTACACTATGTCTTTCTAAACACTAGTCATGCCATACACCAAGTATGAATACTAAGTTTGTTTATGATCATTACTTTGTGAACTAGATCGACTGAACATAATTTCTATGATTCTCTTTTCACACTCCCAAATCCTTATGAAAAATGTAAGAATTCCAAATTCCTATCATTTATCAAAATCTGTTAGATTCTAAACTTATATGCATTGATCCTCTTGTAATGATTATGCACAAAGTCATAAAGACTCGTCAAAAGACATTACAGAGTATTCCAATGGAGATCAATTCCATGGGAAACATCCTTATTGCATTAATTTTTTCTTATCTTACATAGATTGAATAACTTCCACCTATGAAACATTCTCATTTTGACTATCACTTCTGAACAAGAGTTGCCTCTTTTTTCAGAATATGATAATATGGTCCTTCCAAAAATTAACATTATACTTCCAACTATCCCTGAGCAACCAATATTTGGTAAACCTTAGATTGTCCTCGACAATTGCTTAATCATGTTAGTCATATCCAATTCTAGACCTTTTCCCTTCTTAATGCCCAAGGCATTTGGAAAATTTTAGAAAGGACGAATATTATAGCATATGCAATCGATCCTGTACCTAAAGCAAATGGGACACGATTCATGATGTCTCACATAAAGACATAATTCTAGACCAGTCCTTTTGCTACAATATTTCTATTTTCCAAGTTCTCATAATTCAGATTATGAAAAGGGATGCCGTAATCATAATCGAATTTTAGAACGCAAATAATAGACCCATATATAGAATTTCCTTATGTTGAGCCATTCCAACACAATTCATATATATCCTTGACTAAAGATGATTAGAACCTCAATATAAGCTGTTAGAATTGAAATGAAGTATAATTTCATCTCCCTTAATTATAGCAAAACAACTTTTCAACCCCTGCAACTCCACGAATTGAAACATTGCTAACTTGCAACCTTTATCGTAGTTATTATGCTCCCACTAACATAATGATTATTAGCATAACATTTATCCTCCCACTAGCTTTAACATTTATCATAAATCAGTTGGACTTCTAGAAGTCAATACTTTACTGACTTTCTTACAAAAGTTCAGATTTCTAAGACAAGATTGCCTTGATAAGACTTTATCAAAATCATACACCTTATCTTCGATAGCTCACACGTATGTCTAAACAATTTTAGAACTATGAAAAGGGATGTCGTAATCATAGTCTTAATTGTTTAGATCTTTTCTATCTGCTTCAAATCTACTTGGTGGAAGTGTTTCTTCACCATCATTTTCATGAATCGGAGAGAAACCTTATGAACCTTAGATTTTATGGTGTATGTGTTCTTATCCATGTGAATTTTCCAAACCATAATCACAAGACAAGGATAATGACAAATCCAAAGTCATAAACTCAATCTTAATATCTTGCCACCTGGCAGCTCAAGGGCCTGCCATTGCTTCCAAGTTGTTATGCAACCAATTGAGAACTCTAAGAACTCATATGCAATGCCAACTTTAACTGGAATGGGCACAGAAATAAAAATATGTCAACACGATAGGTTATAAACCTCACGTTGTGTGCTAGTGTTAAACTACAGGTTTTTATTCTTGATTAGATCTTGAAATTCTTTTTAGTGTCTTTAAGACTCCCACTGTCCTCCTGACATATAAGACTATCTTGCCAAATATTCAATAGATAGTTTGGATACTTTATCAAGACAAACACTTCACACAATTGGTCTTAGTTGGTCTTTGATTTATCCAAAACATCACAACTCACCAATTTCAAATGTACAAGAGTAGGACACACTTTACTCTTACATTTGACTAGTGTTAATAAACCTTCCTTTAAGATATGTCACTCAAGTTACAATCTTAGAGTATGACTCTAAAAATTGTTTTTGGAACGAGGTATGAATCATCTTCTTGATTTGACCACTTCAACAATTCATGATTCCTCTTCTTAGTCATAAGAATGCACTAAGATTCCTTAGAGGACTAATTGTGATATGATTTCTAAATCATTAAGATGATCACAAAACCTAATACTAAATTACTCTCCCATCTTTCCAGATTTGAGAAACTTTTATCCTTCTGCCTAATTTGATTCTTCCCATTCGTTCTGCCATACATCAAAATTATTCCAATGTATCAAAATTACACTTAAAATTGTAAGTGCAACCATATTTACTAAACTTTAGTAAATCATGACGAATAGTCTTATAGATCTTTTGTGGTGGACTTAATCAGTGCACAACAATGTGTACTTGATCCCTTAGTCCTTCACTTGACTCACACATCCATGTGAACAAGTAATTAGTCTTAATTTTCCAATGCTTGAAAGTTCTCATTCATCATACTATACAACTTGCATGATTTCCAAGTTTCTATCCAACTAAAACCTTGGGTGATGAGAATCTTTCCTTATTTGGTAAATTTAAACACTACCACAAATGAAAGAATCAAGTTCATATTTCCATTATTGCTAGAAACATACAAACACCAAGTTTCCATAAATGCCATTGCAAGGAGATATAAAATAAAGTAAAACAAACTTTTATTTATTTATAAAATGCGGAAAAACTTTTCCTTACAATGCAACTTTAAATGAAAACTATGCTATTACATGTTTCCTAGCAATCTATCATAACTCCTAAGAGTAGCTCAAGAATCCGATCTTCAATCAAGTGATAGAAATCCATCTTCGCGATCAGATTCAACATACTCTTCCTTTAAGTTTCTTCACTTTTCTTTTGATTCTTAAAACATCAACATATGACCCAGTCACATCATGTAATAAGAATCTCGGAATAGAAACTTAATCGAGTTAGATAGTGGACTTTACCTGAAGTAGAGTCAAAATTATTGACTTTACCAGCCTTATGATCATTCAGGTAAATTTGGCAGCTTCGCAACCAATACCCTTTCCTTTTGGAAATAGAACCATATGGACCCTTTGAGATTGGTACATGGGACAATCTCAAACTTCGCCTTTCTCTTTACCATTTGGTCAACCGAGTTGACTATGGCCAATCCCTTTCAATTGGGAAGAGAGTGCTTTTACTGGGTATCCAATGCAACCATTGTCAATATCCATTGAAGGTTTGGGAAGTTGATCTACTAATCAAATTTGCTTTACCAAAGCTCCAAATCATTGCTGATTCAGCAGTACCAAGCAAATAGATAAGATCATTTAGGGTCATGTCATAGTCTATTGCATAGTAGTCCCAAAGGTAACTCACTATGTGACTTAGAAAGTGATTGAACTTGCTTGCCATTAGGGCTTGAGTGACCTTGAACTTGTGGGTAAGGGAGGATAATTAGAGGAGGTGGAGGAAGTGAAGTTCCAAGAGATTTGGGAAGATCATATATGTCTGAACTAGACATCTTTTGGGAGATATTCAAGATAGTTGATTTAAAGTCCCTAGTATAACACCCAATTTGAAATATTAAGGCTAGGACCCAACACAATATTTTATAACTTGGAAGAGGGATGCCGTAATCCAAGCTATAGAATATTTGAAGGTAGGACAAAAGGAAACAATCTCAAGCAACTCTATCCTCGCAGAGAGAAACTGAACTAGCATGCAATGCTAAACTCGTACTATCATGCATAACCTAAACAGGCTATCCTACTGCTGTCTACTCAATTCTAGCATGCAACTTTTCATACACTGAAGCACATAAAGCAGGCACATAAGGCATCACTCCTAGATCCTTAATCCTATTCTAGCATGCTGTTCTACTGAAACTGGTAAACATAACATAAGCTTGTATGGGTACTTTGGGGAATACTTACTTGAGCTTGGCCGGTCGCGCACATCACACACTTTGTTCTTTCTTAAAACCCTTTACTTAGACTTTTAGAAAACATTTTCTTTTTTTTTTCAAAATCTTTTAATTCCTTGATTTGAGTTCAAACTCCCCCGAAGGTGTGTCTGAATCCCTCAAACGAGGGCTCTGATACCAACTTGTAACATCCCAAAAATACGAGCCAAAATTTTCATTTTTTTAAAACATATACTTAGCAAAACATTCGAAATAAAACATTCACCGATCATAACATTCCATAAAGATATCGCATGTCTGGAAAAACATTTTCATAAAACATAATAATATCATAGTACAAATCCCTAGGAAGATCTCATAATGCGGAATACAGGGCATGTGTGTAATGGGCCGCTACCGTGCCAGCTCTTTCCCCTTCGAAGAAGAGGTACCTAAAACCAAAACTGTAAGCACGAAGCTTAGTGAGTTCCCCCAATATACCACATACCATACAATCACATAACATACATATATTGTCAGGCATATCTGGGTGCCCGACCTACCCCTTCGGTCGTCTCGACCGGATACTGTCTAGTATATCTAGGAGCTGGCCTCCCCTTCGGTCCTCTCGACCGGATACTGACCAATATATCTGGGAGCTTGCCTCCCCTTCGGTCCTCTCGACCGGATACTAACTAGCATATCTGGGTGCTGGTCTCCCCTTCGGTCCTCTCGACCGGATACTGGGGACTATTTCACCTCCTACCACTACCACATAACACATATATCTCATAATCTATCTAGCATGGCTGGGCATGACCGCCCCTTCGGCCCTATCGACCGGTATACTGGGGACTATCTCCCCCTACTGTCACTAGCTCATAGCATCATATCATACTAGCACAATAACATATCACAGGTAGTAGCAACCCTAGATGAATATCACAGAGACAAACATCTATCATACAACCCTACTGGTGGGCCGGCATTGTGGCCGTAGACCCACCGCTACTGGAAGGTGACTCACCTCAAAGTAGTTGCTGATCTACGTGGGAACTGACTGTCTTCTGCTGCTGCCGCTCTGGAAATCCTCCGGCTATATTTCCCACAAAACCCTTAGTCAAATACTGCTAACTGACCTCAGGGTAAAATGACCATTTACCCCTAACCAACCAAGAGTCAAAGTCAAAGTCAACTGCCAGCTGGCCCGACTCACCGAGTTGACTTGCCAACTCGCCGATTCCCTGTCCCTTTGTCCGACCATAAACCCGTCTCTACACGTCGAGTTAAGCATTGACTCGACGAGTTCTCCTTCTAAGCTAAAGGCCAATAGTCCTTCATCCTACTCGCCGAGTTGTATGAACAACTCGCCGAGTTCATCTTCATCCGAAGAACACTCTATGCTAAGACTCGCTGAGCTGTATGAACAACTCGCCGAGTCTGTTCTTGAGGAAAGATGATTGCCTTGAACTCGCCGAGTCATGGCATTGAATCGCCGAGTTATTTCATTAGTGAGTCTGGCTTCGGACCCACTGAGTCACACCCCATGACTCACTACTCCAACCCGTATGTGACATCCCCAAAATCACAGCCAGAAAAGACCGATTTCATTTATGCTTTTTAAAATTATTTCAGAGTAAATCCTTTTGATTTAAAAGTGTTGCGGAATTTGTTCCCAAAACAAAACATGATAAAATAATATTTATCAAAGCATTTCATCAAGAGATGCATTTTCATTATATAATCAAAACTCGGGATGTCATGTTCCGATACAGACCATAAAGCATAAACGATAACATTACAAGTCATTCAACAAATATATACATATACAGACTTGTAAACAAAACAACTCGATGATTCATCCATCTTATGCCCTTGCACCACTTCCTGTAATACAAATAAAACTGAGTGGGTCAGGCTTGGGAGCCTGGTGAGCATATAGGGTTTTCAACCCACAATAAATAAATTATATTTAATTTCACCAACCAATCACTATCCCGATTACCCATTCCCGTTATCCTCACTTTACGTCCCTAAAACAACATCTATCTCAAGGGACCTAATCTAGGATTTTCATCGGGACGGACATTACTGCTAAGGGGTTTCCTCAACAATAGATATCCTAAAGGCAACCACGAGGGGGATAGAGTACACCGGTGAACACATCGTTCACAACACCTACAGGTTATGAACTTGCTAGCGTTCCACAAGACTATCTAGAAAGAGTCTGTGGTCGTTATCCATATTCTGCTGAATAACTAGATCAACAACAACAACAACAACAACATCGAGGCCTCTCATCTGTTTATTACACACCAACTATCTACCCATGTTCTACCCAACATATTAGTAGATAAAAATATATATTTTCATACATAGTTTAAAACCTATATAGCATTTTCATTCAATACATATTCCACATAACAGATGAGGCACACCCACATAACACGTATTTCATAGAAAATAAATCAGATTTATGAGATAGAAGAGAATGAATATACATTCACACATATAACAACAAAATTATACACATAACACGTATTTCGTATAAAATACTTCATAATTATGCGTTAGAAGAAAGTAACTACACACTCACTTGATCAGAAGATGATTGGACAGCACTACGGCTTGTAGAAGTAGTATTCTTCGGCAGATCTGGAAGATCTTCACAAAAACCGGACTCCTCGCGGGCAGAGCTTCGGCTCGGGAATCTTACTTCTCGGGATCTTCGGGACTTGCTTCGGGGCTCGGGAATGATACCGGGGCTTCGGGATAATTCTTGCACGAAAAACGATTCAAAAACGCAAGAAAAAGGGAAAAAATGAGCAAACTACTCGGCTGCCCTCGACGCCCTTTTATAGGGGCTGGAAGGTCGAATTACGCTGGGCGTAACTTCAGATTATGCTGGGCGTAATGACGATAAGATCGCTGACTCCCCCCTCCCCCCCCCCCCCCCTTCGGATAATATCGGAATATATATATATATATAAATAAAATATCGAAAATATTTAATAAACTTCAAAAATTCATATCTTCCTCATACGAACTCCGTTTTCGACGTTCTTTATATCCATGCGTAGGTGAGACTACGATCTACAACTTTCGTTTAGACTCCGTCGGCTAATTTTGAATTTATTTTTATTATTTATTTTTAATAGGCCGGGACAGGAAAATTCTGTTATAAATTCATAACTTCTTCATCTGATGTCCGTTTTCGCCTATCTTTTTATCGTTTAACTCCTATTAACGAGACCTTCGATTCTCATTTAGATTGTTTCGGCTAAAAACCGCTCGATCTCAAATTGAGTATTCGGGCTGCATATTGCTAAGTCGAAACTTCGAAAAATCATAACTTCCTCATACGAAGTCAGATCTGGGCGTTCTTTTTATGCACGCTCTCGGTTTAACGAACTCTACGACTTTCGTTTATATCACTAAGGCTAAATATTGATCTAATGTAAATTTCACTTTTTACGTCATTCAGCATTGTCGGTTCTGTCACGAAACTTCGACAGGTCATAACTTCTTCATTATAACTCGAATTTCGGCATTCTTTATATCTTCGGAATCCTTGTTTCGACCACTACATCTTTATGAAAAGATATTGGGATTATCCCACACTTCAAATTTGATGCTTATTTTATTCTTAATTCATTAAATTATAATAATTAAGAAAATAAACACATAATTCACATAATACTCAAATATTTCATCATTAATACTTCAAAAAGAGTTACAAGGGTTAACCTAGACTATTACATCAATGATAATGTCTAGCCTGGAAACGCGGGCGTTACACCGTAACACGAAAAGGGAGACAACTCGGGGACTCGCGACTCGACTCGTCGAGTCCGAGGAACGACTCGCCAAGTCTGCCACATGCAAATACTATATACTCGATTTTGCTTTAATCTAGCTCATGCCATTCATAGATATGGGTTTCTAGGGCCTGATTAACACGTAAAGTTTCCAACTTTACATGTAAATAAGCACCAATGAGGGTTTTAGGGCTCAAAATGCACCAAAAGAGTATATCTAGGGCTTTCATGCAATATTGCTCCATAAAGGCAGTAGATCCAAGCTCCTGGAGCTCAATCATGCCTAGATCTAGAGGCTAAACAACTTATTACCAACCCTAATACACAAACAAGCTTGGGGAAAGGCTCAAGAAGGACTTTCAAGGAGCTACAAGGGACAATAAGCATGAAAATAGAGGGAAACTGAGTTATACCTCAAGGAAGTCACTGAGATAACACAAGGATGCCTGGCCTCCTTCTTCTCTTCTTGATCTACTCTCTTTCCCCCTCCAAATCTTCAATAATACACACCAAAATGCTTCAATCTCACAAGGAACAAGGCTTGAACGAAGTAGAGAGCTCTAAGGGTGAAGGGGGCGAGCTTGGGGGCGGATAAGAGGGTTTAAATAGGGTGCAAACCCTTGAAATTTAGGGTTTCATCAGACAGCTGGGACTCACCGAGTCGCCAACTTAAACGCGCTCCCAAACCCGTCTACACTCGGCGAGTCGGGCCTACAACTCGCCGAGTCCAAGGCTAAAAATGAAAATACTTAGATAGATTTTACGTACCAGGAACCAGGTGCTACAGCCAGTTAACCACACACGCTCCACTAACCGACTTAAACAAAGTGAAAAGTGTAATTTCATGGATTAGCACCTTATTCACATTTTCCTAAAGTAACTAAGATTGGGAATTATAAAAAACATTTAGTTACTTTATCTTTATCATTAATAATTTTAATGAAGGGAGAATTGTAGTCCTTGTCCTACCTGTGCGGCTAACGACCCTCCACCAGTCAAGGAAGCGGTGGGTGAGAGTGGACACCCATTAAACTGTCATTTTATAGGCAGTAACCTTATACCCCCTTATAGACCGGCTTCGTGAATGAGGCCTACTAATGGTAAGACGACTTGCTCTTATACATATATATATATATATATATATATATATATATATATATATATATATATATATAAATATTATTAACTTATAATATTATAAAGTATAATGGTTGAATTTTAACTTTTAAAATTCTAAGGGCTTAACTTGGAATTAAAGTATTCATGGGAAAACTTTACAAATTCCAAAACTTGAGGGCAAGTTTTTGAAACTATTCAAAACTTTTCATCTCATAACTTATGAGTTTAATGGTTCATTAAAATGAAGTCTCTTCATTTTTTATGTAACATCTTATTCTTTAATAACACTTTTAAAGAAGTGACTCTTAACCATCCATAACTTGAGGAAAAGTTATGGAGTCATAATACTATTTAATGAAAAAGACTCTTCATTTTTTTTCATGTAACCTATGACACTTTTATGAGTTTTAAGATTCATAAATGTGACCTTTTATGTAACTTTAGGACAAGTTACAAAAACACATTTTATGAACTACCTCTAGATTAATTAGGATTGAAAACAACTAAAACAAACTTTTTTTTTCCATTAATCTAAATTAACTCATAAATCAAGAAAACACAAAACTTTTGGTAATCCATAACTTATGGAGTTAAATGCTTGTTTTATGATGAAACTTTTCATGTTCCATAACTTAAGAATAAGTTATGGAATTCTTTTAAAACATTAACACCAAATTTTGTAACTCCATAAAAACTTTGAATCAATTTTTTTTAAAACCTTTTCATATCCATAACTTATGGAGGTTTCAAAAAAACTCTTTAGATCAAAATTTTAAAACTAATAAAATAATCATATCATTTTATCTTTTACTAAATTTGACCTAATTCAACTCATATAGCAAATGATTCAAATTTTACGAATAATTAGTTTTTCACAAAAACAAGTAATTATCTTAAAATTTGATTTTTTTTTCCTTTTTTTTCAAACAAAAAACATTTGCATCAATATAACAGCAAACAACTCATGGCTCTGATACCACTGTTGGGTTTTAAGCATTATAACACTCCTAAGTGTACATGCAACCCTAAATACCTTGGATCTATGTTTTCTCTATTATGCATGCAAATATGAATATTCCAAGGTATTACCCTATCTAGCATACAATCTTTCGATACTTGGGTAATATAACAAGTTAGAATACATACCTTGTTGATGTAGCTTGTCTTCACGAAGCTTGAGTGCCTAGTGCCCCAAGTGTGACACCTCAAATGGTTCACACAACACCATGAACACTTGGAATAACCTTGAGAATAAGGATACTTTGGTTCTCTCTAGTGAAATCGGCCTTGCCCTTTTGTGTATACACACTAGTGCCAATTTCACCAACCAGAGACATCTTTATATAGTGTGGAGATTAGGGCTAAACCCATGACCCTTCATTTCATATGATCCATGGGTTAAACACTCCATGGACTATCCATGGAAGCTTAGCCCGACCTAAATGAACTTGGCCCATCAAACATATATATCTAAGATTCCATATTTAATTAGTTCATTTTGATCACTTAATTAATTATAAATTAATTCTTGATCAATACTAATTAAATAATATGATTATATATTAATATATTAGAACTTATAATATATTAATATAAATCACTAGTATCCTTTTTCCTCATCTTGTCTATCCAATTGTCCCGATGCCATGCAACCCAAATGGACCATGCCGGGTCGAGTCAAGTCTTACCAATTATAGTTATGGAATTAGACATTAATCCAACAGAACTATGTTGAGAGGCTGATAGCTATTCAAGAAAGAAATATGAAGGTCCTTAAGAACAAAGAGATACCTTTGGTAAAGGTACAGTGGGAGCATTGGAGAGGCTCCGAGTGGACATGGGAGCTAGAGGCTGGGATGCGAGAGCACTACCCGGAGTTGTTCGTAGCAGTTGACTTCGAGGACGAAGTCTGATTCAAGTGAGGGAGAATTATAACACCCGAATCAGGTATGTATTATCTTTAATAGTGTGAAGTTAAAACTTTTTGTAATTTCGCTGCTCATGACGTGAATATTTCCTTTTTGTAACACCGTAAAAATTACAACTATTTTTTTTTTCAAAACACATTTTCCAAACACAGTAATCAACAAAATCTCATTGTATAATATCCTTGTTTCACAAAAACATTTCCCAATATCAAAATACGTAAAATCCCATGCGTGTGTACGAATCATGTCGGCGCCTTCCCGCGATCATCACTGGTACCTGAAACACATAACACATAACACTGTAAGCATAAAGCTTAGTGAGTTCCCCAAAATACCACATATAACACGTACTAGCCACTCGAGGCTATAACTCTATGGGCCCTTGGGCCCTAACTCTATGGACCCTCTGGTCCTAGCTCTGTGAACCTTCTGGTTCTAACTCTGATATACACATGGCATAAATCACATAGAAATAATGTAGTGCAACACATCACATAGATAGCATACAAGATACTTTATCACATAACTCCGGTTACCACTCAAGGTAAAGTATAGTGAGAAGACTCACCTCAGATGCCTCGGTAAATCTCTGACTCGGTAGAAATACGACCTAGCCTCCGCCTAATCACACAAAGAAAATACTCTCATAAATATAACTCTCGAGACTAGACTCAACCCCCTCTTGGCACCCTTAGAAGGGAAAAAGACCATTTTACCTCTCTTTTGGCTCAAAGGCCACATTGTTGACCAAACCCTAAAAGTCAACAAAAGTCAACAGTCAAACTTTTTGACCAGACTCATCGAGTGCACTTGGACGACTCGGCGAGTCTACACGTGTCCACTAACTCTCTAGTCTCGCTTGGCACGTCGAGTACCTCCCCTTGCTCGACGAGTCACACCTGGCATGAATCGCGGGGCCACCCCGACTCAACTCACCGAGTCTCATGATCAACTCGGCGAGTTCCGCCTTGATCTACAGTCCTTCCACCCCCCTTTGACTCACTGAGTTATTCCCCCAACTCGGCAACTCTACTCACTGAGTGATTTACGGGAAACCCTAACCCTACTCGCTGAGTCTGCCCTTGGACTCGACGAGTTCATGCCATGCACAAACTCAACTGACCTCCTGAGGTCAGATATGTTCCTTTGATCCATAGATCTGACCTTCCCAAGCCTGATAAACATGTAAAGCTCGAATCTTGACACTCATGGGACGTCTAGGAGGCTTCACTTGGTGATTTTGCCCTAAAAATAACATCCTAAGCTCAACACCTCCATAGATCAGCATAAAGCAAGTTGAAATGAGCTCTTTAGACCACTATGGGTCCAGATCTGAAGTCTCAATGCGAATAGGGGCCATATTCTCACAATTCCTCCCAATAAAGATCATAAAAACTCTACATCTATGGATTCCTTCAACAAAACAGATAAAGGGGCGATATAATACCTCAAAGATGAAGTCTTTTGCTCGAAATCCATAGATGCACAACCTCCTTGGCCTCCTCTAAGCTGGAACACCTCCTTCTTGCAAGAATCAACCACAAAGATCAAGAAATGGCTCCTTTCCTCTCACAAACGCTCTAGTTGTTTTAGGGTTTCTCTCTGGGGTTTGGTAGCCACAAATGACGGCCCTAAGGGCCTTTAAATAGGTCCCAAACCCGGGAAATTAGGGTTTCATTAAACAGCGTGGACTCGCCGAGTCCACTCATGGACTCGCCGAGTCCAGTCATGAACCCGGATGAGAATCCGCGACCCTACTCGGCGAGTCTAAGCACCAACTCGTCGAGTTCCTCCACAAACTCTAAAATAAATGAATAAAATAATATACCTGGAAATCCGTATGTTACACTTTTCATGTTGTGAGGATTGGTCCAGACGTGTGCATCATTTCAAGGCCCACGACATGAGCAGTATAGTGCTCACGACGTGAAAGCGGTTGGCGACCAAAAACCCTAAGTTTTTGGTATTTAAGGGAATGAGAGGGCTAGGGTTTCTCACCCTTAACCTCTATCACTCTCTAAGCCTCCAGAAACCCTAATCTTATATCTCTTTAAGATGCTTTGTCATTTGGGTGCATTTCTAGCTTGTAGGAAGAAGAAAAGAAGAAGGAAGTGCTCTACTGTTGGTGTAGACAAACAATCAACATCATCATCATCTTTTCTTGCTTTTGGACCCTTGTAAGTATCAAAGGCTCCAACTTTATTGCTTATCATAAATAGATCTTGATTTTTGTCCATTTTATTGATGTTATGCGTGATTGAGTGGAGTAGATCCATAAAGTTGGCAAATTTCTGGATTCTAAGAGTCCCAAGAACATTATAGTGTTCAGATCTGGAAGTTGGTTTAGATTTGAGGCATGAATGCAAGTTTGAGGCTCATTTCTTCCTTTTTTGACCTAGAAAATGGATGATCATGTTTGGTGTATGCATGGCCATAAAGGAAACATTTTTATGGACCTTAGGTGTCCTCTTTAGCTTCTAGATGAAGTGGAATTGAAGAATTAATGGAATAAGGACTTAAAATGGTGACCCTTAGCCACATACAACGGTCATGGCGTGAGGAGTAAGATCCTACAACATGATAATAGGAGCATTCCCGTTTCTACTAGAACCCTTGTGGCTCACGACGTGAGAATGGGTGCTCATGTCGTGATGCCAGCTCAGGTGGGTTACTTGACTGGGTTGATCAGTTCGGGTCAAGTCGAGTGGGAATCAGATCGGGTTCGTTGTCACGACGTGACTAATGCCTGGCCACGACGTAAGGAGGGTTGACTTTAACCAAGTTTGACCTTAAGGGTATTTTGGGTATTTTAAAATTTTTGACTGAGATTGGTTATTTGGTTGAAATGGGAGGCAGTTAGAGCTGGGATTTGAAGCCGAGACTTCATTAGTTTTTGTCTAGTTTGCGAGGTGAGTTTTCCTCACTGTACTTACGGGTCAAAGGCACCAAGGTCGGCCCATTGGTTGATAATTCACTAATATGCTAAGTATGGGATAGATATGCATGTTTATGCTAATTATTGATATGCTAGTCTGGTATATCTGTAGGACTACTTGTGATTCTGTTGCATGATTATATGTATATGTATTAGCTGGTATATGTCAACATATTGTGTTGGGTTGAGGCTGTACTGCTCCGTACGGTAGCCAACAAACCCTGGAGCATTCCTGATATGAGCTAGGGGTCGGTTCGGGCATGTCATACTCATACTGAGGGCTCATGAGCATTCCAGATACGAGCTGAGGACCCGGTGGTATGCTAGACTCGTACTGAGGGGTTGATGGTATTCAGTTCGAGGACTGATCTAGTCGAGGAGCAAGCCATACATAAGTTGTAGGCCCCGAGGGCAAGCCAAACTTATATTGTGGGCTCAGGGGTGATCCAGTCTTTTAGTTGTGGACTCATTGCATGATGTTATTGTTTATATGTTATTTGGTTATGTGTTGGTATTTTGGAACAACTCACTAAGTGTTGACTTACAGTTTTGGGTTATGTTTCAAGTACTTCAAATGACGGAGGAAATGCGAAGGCGTGAGCATACACATCCCCATGTTTTACACTTGTGATTTTGGGAACTCTGATGTTGAAATGCTTTTGAAAATTATGTTTGTAAACAATTTGGAAATTTGGTTGGTTTAAAAAGTTTAAATTTATCATGATTTTTATGAATGTTACAATTAAATATGATACATATAATAAAAATAGAATCTATAATTTATATACTATATTCATTACTTATGAAATATGTATGTAATTTCGTTAACGTAAAAAGTGATCGTAAACAAAAGTACAAGGGTGTTTGGGATTACTTTTGAACATCAAAAGTCTTTCTTGTAAATGACTTAACTTTTTGCAAAAGATCTTTAAATTTTGTTTGAATTGACAAAAAGACTTTTGATTTAACTTTTATAGGTAAAACAATAAAAAAAATCATGATTTTGTGATTTTTAAAAGCTTCTTATTTTCTTCTAAAAGTTATTTCCAAAAAATCTTTTGAACTACCCAAACACTTTTCTTTTTATTTTTTGAAAAAATTAAAATCCAAAAACACCCTCTAAATTATTTGATATGAGAGGCTTGATATGAGAGGCACGTTTGACAACTTTCTTCCATGAATGGTTGGCAAGAAACTAAGAAGAGAAGATTGACACTTAGTTTGTTTGTTTGCTATTAAAGAAAGCATCCCTTTAGGGCGCCATTTTCGCATCTCTCTCTCTCTCTCTCTCTCTCTCTCTCTCTCTCTCTCTCTCATGGCCTCAATTGGATCGACAATCTCCATTGGAGCTGTGCATGAACAAACCATCAAAGAAGCTCAAGTCTTTTCCACCGCCACCACTACCACCCACCGTCATGGCAAACAACTAGATGCTGGTGCCCTATTTGTTCTTAAATCCAAAGGTACGCCATCATTCAGTACTAATTACCTTATTGGTATTGAATCCATCTTTTAACTGATAGTAATATCTTAAAGTTCATGTTTACAATCGTCTTCTCTTGTCGTGATTCATGATCTTTCTAACTCATGATCACCACCCTCAGAAAAGGGACTTAATTTGCTCTTTCGGTCTTTTATATTACTAATACTACAATTAATCTTAGGGGTTGTTAGCCAAGCAGCATATTATCTCTGACCCTCTTCAAAACCAAAATATTTTTTCAAGAAAACCACAAAGTCCTTTTTTCGTTTTGGAAAAAATATGAATTTGCTCTGATCATATCAAAGAAACTTATTTTATCTTTTTTTTTTTTAATTTATGAAATATCCTGATGAGTGAGTCACTTTCTCCAAGATTCAGGACTATACACGTCACTGTGTATCTATTCGATTTTAATGCGTCACGTGTAAGAAGTAGAATAATTTTCATTAGTAAAATTTAAATTTATGAGTAGAATCTATGTATGAGTCCATGTTAGTTAACAAACTCATATGACATGGCATATGATCATATTAGGTATAATAAAAGTATTTTATTATAAAAGGTATTAGGGTAATGACTATAATCTAATGGGTGAATTTATGAATCTTTGATGATTTCAAAATGAATAATTTTTTATATTTATTTTTCATATCTATATAAAATGTTTATAATGATAAGTATCTAATAAAAATAATAATATTTTAAGACATTTATGATCATTTTATATGAATAAAAGGATAATTAAAAAGAAAAATAGAAGCTTTCAAAATATATATTTAACATGACAAAAGACAAACAAATGATAATTAAAAATCGACTTACATTGAGATGGATCATAAGCCGACAATAAGTTGAACCGTTAATTCTTTAAAAATTAGAGACCTAATTAATTTAAAAGCTATGTCCATAAATTTTGCCTAAACCCATCACGATTTTAGTTAAACTTAATGTTAGGGAACTAATAATATCTTCTCTTGTTTTGGCTTTGGATTTACACCCCAACTCACTTAAAAAGATTGATAAGTTTTTGAAACACCTTACCTAATTGTTTGTTACAAACAACCTATTTTTTTTGACCAAAATAGAACATTATTTTTGATAAAGAAAAAAAAAACAAATAAAACTATATCTTTTATCTGCATTGCCACAATACACAATATTTCTTCATATTATTAATAACAAAAGAAATATTTGTTTGTAATAAAAGTCATATTATACGATAATTCAATTTACATTATTTTGGATCAACTTCTCCAAATTCTTAAACTCGTCGCCTCACTATTTTGGTTTTCTTATAAAGATCTCAAGAACTGTATCAACATATCAAACATATATGCATATACATATGTTTTTACACGCATAAATCATTTAACAATAATATGATACATGTCAGGGTCATGGTGGCACAGTGGTTTTCATTTGACAACATCAATAGTAGCACCACCATTGTTGAGTCTTCCGTTTGCGTTTGCATCACTTGGATGGACTGCCGGAGTGATATCTTTAGTGGTCGGAGCAATTGTGACATTTTATTCATATAATCTCATTTCTCTTGTCCTTGAACACCATGCTGAGTTGGGTAATCGTCACCTCCGGTTTCGTGACATGGCATATGATATATTAGGTAACGTCCTTCTTTTATTTATTTTAGAATTAACATAACTAAATAAGAACTTCATAATATGATTTTTGAGTATTTACAAGGGAAATTATTTGATAATTATTTGAATGCATCAATTAATTGATAATAAAAGTATATGTCGTTGTTAATCGGATTCTCTTCTCATGTTGAAATAATTTATATCATTAATTTACTTATACTAAAGAGTGACCAAAAATAGAACCGTAATGCCTTTTTCCTTGTTATATTAAGTGATGTATTCCAATTTGGAAAGAAGAAGAAAAAGCATTTCGTCTACATTTTTAGTGGTCAAATCTTTGAGCCTATTAAAAGAAGGTGGACCCTTGAAGACAGTTCTTCTTTATCTTATCATTATTCTTACGTTTCTAAAATTTATCCCATAATTATTTAATATTTTTGTGGTTATTAATGAATATTAAAAAAATAGTTACTAATTAATATTAAACCATATTTATTTTTATTCTTTAGCATTCGAAAATCTATCCTATAATTATTAAATATTTATTGGTTATAAATGAATATTAAAAAAGAATTAATAGAGTTGATGTTGGTTATATGGAAATTTTGATTTACATATTTTCAGTTGATCCATTTAGGCTATATATATTTTTATTGAGTCAAACTGGTTTTATGATTTAGAAGACTCCGTTTTATTCTCTCATAAGAAATGACACATCCTCTTTCACATCTGGTCGATGTTTGCTAATTAAAAATAATAATAATAATGCATTTTACAAGTTTATCACGATTGATCCAATTAGCACATTTAAACCTTGCAAATCCCATTAATAATTTAATATGGACTTTAAAAAATATTATTATATTTTACAAGTTTATCACAATCGATCCAATTAGCACATTTAAACCCTGCAAAGCCCATTAATATGGACTTTAACTATCATTAAAAATTTTAAAAAGAAAGGAAATTTTAAGTAGGGTTTCTACAATAAAAGAATATCACGTTAGGTGTTATTTTGTGTGGACACTTCTTTCTTATACATATATCAAGTAAAACTTTGGCATATGTTTTCTTAAAACCATCATCCCATGTTAGGTATTAAAGAAAAACAACTGTTATATATATATATATATATATATATATATATATATATATATATATATATATATATATATATATATATATATATATATATATATATATATATATATATATATATATATATATATAGGGAAGAGTTATATGGAAAATGAATGATTAGGGCAACACATATTTAAACCAATGAAAACATGACAACACATCACTTCCACAATACATTACTTGTGAAGAAAGAAATTGACACGTGTCATTTGATTATTGGTTCCGGTAGATGTTGCCCTAATTATTTGTTTTCCATAAAACTCATTCCTATATATATATATATATATATATATATATATATATATATATATATATATATATATATATATATATATATATATATATATATATATATATAAGTTCAATAGAAAACTGTTATTAATTGTATCAAAGAATCAATCTAAAACGTCAAAATTTAAAGCTATCAACGGCAAAAAAAAATAAAAAAGGTTGTAGACTTTTATAATTGATGCACATACACCGAATTAAAACAAATCATACTTACTTTTTTCATTTAATTTCTTTTTAGGCCATTTTTTTATCGAAAAAAAAACAAATATAATATTTTATTTCATGATTTTACGTACTTTTTCTATAGAAATCCATATTGATATAAAAAATCAATTTTATTTTTCAAAAAAAAACTCATTTCATTTTTTTGTTTTTTGAAAAGTTAAAGCCCATTTTTAATCAAAAAAATTTAATAAATATATCAAAATTCATATTTATTTTATTGTACTCTTTAAACATAGATACATAAAAAATAAAATTTTTGTATAGATTCACATTATGAATCCTGCTCAGATTCACATTACGAATCTGAATGTGAATTTACCTAGATTCACATTATGACTCTGAATAGATTCACAATGTGAATAATAGTAACTCGGACTTATATTGTGAATGTTAAAATTGAAATATTTATAATTCAGATTCACACTGTGAATCAGAACTGATCGATGTTTTTTAATCAATGTTGATGTTAATTAACGAGGATAAAAAATTGAAAATTTTTGGTATAATTAATTTTTTATAGGATAAAAATAAACTTAAATATTGAAAGAAAATGCATTTTTTTCGAAAAAAAATTGTTTTTTATATATCAACATTAATCTCTATGGAAATAGGATGAAAAATCGTGACAAAGTTATATTTAGTTTTTTTCTGATAAAAAATGTGGCTTAAAAAAATTTTAAACAAAAAAAAGATGTAGGTTTTTTTTGGTAAATATGTGGTTTTATGATATAATTCGGAGTATATTCATCCAATGTACAATTATATATGCATTTTTCTTGGTCGTTGATCGTTTTAAATTTCGATGCTCACGATTAGTTTGTTGGTTCCCTGTTAATAATGGTTACATATTGACATTACCATATATATATATATATATATATATATATATATATATATATATATATATATATATATATATATATATATATATATATATATATATATATATATATTTGTGTGGGTGTGTGGAAAATGAATGATTAAGGCAACACATCTTTGAACCAATGAAAACATGACAATACATCACTTTAGGGTAACTACATAAATAACTTCCACAATACATTACTTGTGAATGAAAAAATGTATACGTGTCATTTAATTATTGGTTCCAACATATGTAGCCCTAGTTATTCGTTTCCATAGAACTCATTTCTCCTCTCTCTCTCTCTCCCTCTCTCTCTGTGTATATATATATATATATATATATATATATATATATATATATATATATATATATATATATAGGTTAGGTTAAACAGAAAACCATAATTAAACAACTAACAATAAAACAGATCGTGAGCGTTAGAATACAAATAGCAAATTACCAAAGATATTGATTTATATTTACTAGTTGGATGTGTATCTAACGGATCAATCCGTATTTTTTTCATTTTAGCATTATTTTTATAGAAAAAAATCTAAATATAATAAAATTTATAATTTTTTAACTTCTATAATTATGCATCCATATAGTTGTATAGTTTCTTTTTTTTAAATAATTTCATTCATATTCAGGTTATATTCAGGTTGTGAATTTGAACTATATATAATTCAAGTTTTTTTAGTATTCTGAATGTAAATATAACTTCTTATTTTAAACCTTGATCATTTCACAAATTAATTTATTGACAATCAAAAAATGAATTTGTTTACATTCAATCATGAATTTGAATACATATTTGCATTTACATAATAATCAAACTAGATTCATTTGCAATATACATTATTTTAAAGTTTTTATTATTCACAAATGAGTTTTATGAGATTCATAAGTAAATTAATTTTTCTCAAATTTACCTATAAATTTAATTAGATTAATACATACCATATCATATAACCATATGTACATTGTAATTGCCAAGATTTTAATTTGTACACAAGTCAAATTTATACTTTGAAACTGAAAAAGTTGTGAGGTTAAAAATATCATTTTTTTTCTGTATCAATATGAATGTTTATTCATAGAAAACAATAGCTTACAGATTTTGATATATTCATGTTTTTTCCGATAAAAAAAAGCCCTAAAACTTTAAAAGCAAAAATCAAGTTTTTTTTTGTTATAATATGGTGTATATGCATCCAACTAATACATAGACATCACCTTTGGATTTCGATGTTCACGATGGGTCCTTGCGCTCTCTCTCTCTCTCTCTCTCTCTCTCTCTCTCTCTCTCTCTCTCTCTCTCTCTCTCTCTCTCTCTCTCTCTCTCTCCTGTGTGTATGTGTGTGTGTATATATATATATATATATATATATATATATATATATATATATATATATATATATATATATTATTAAATATCAATGTGATAAACTAGAAATATCAAAAGACAAACTATCGATTAATTTTTTAACAGACTGCAAACTTAAAAAATAAAACAAAAAAAGTTGTATTTTATTACATACTTCAGACGTTTAGTCCACATCTTATATTTTTGTACAGATATGGTCATCATATCACAGACATTTTTTCCTTTTGAAAAACAAACATCATCTTATGTTATAAAATGGGTAATATTAGTAGAATAATTTCTTTTAAGATACTCAAGAAATCTACCATCCATTCTCAAAATCAAAATAGTTATTTTTCTAGGTCTATCACAAATTAACTGTTGTATTGTGTTGTATTTGTTTAAATGAGAAAAAAAACATTAAAGTATTACCAAACTAAGTTATTTTTGTCCTTATATTCATATGTTTGTTGCAAAATACCATTGAAAAGTCTGGTTTTGTTCACTCCTTTGTATTTTTGATGACAAATCATGATGTGTATGATAATTAGCTTGCAACCAAACTATAAATATAATTACTAGAAACTATTTCCTTACACAATCAATATATGTTTTCTTTTGTTCATTTTTCTTGTACCAAAATTATTAAATAACAAAATATAGACATATGGTCGCCAACAACGCTACATTAATTAACGTCCGACACAACAATGGCCCCATTATACATTATATAAGTTGTCATGTGTCACTCTCATTGAACGTATAGATGTATGATGGATTTTTTTAATGATTTATTTATCGAACAATATTAATTTCAAATTTTCACCTTTGTTGATATGTTCATAAACACTTTAACCAGAGTTTGAAGTTTGATTATTATTATTATTATTATTATTATTATTATTATTATTATTATTATTATTATTTATGTGTAAACAAGTTAATCACTTTTAAAGAACTAGAATAATAATGTTGCAATAACTTGAATGTCACAATATTAACATTTTTTATTTTTAATTGAAAAGGGGGTATTCATTTTCCTATAAAAACATAAATAAAGCAAAAAAAAAAAATATATAAATAAATGTAATTTTATGGACAATTTACAAAATATATGTTTGGTATTTGATTGAATATTGATAGTTACTAAAATCTGGTTTGGTTAATTGATAGGCCCAAAATGGGGTAAATATTATGTGGGCCCAATCCAATTCATGGTGTGCTATGGTGCAGTTGTTGGTAATATCCTTTTGGGAGGTCAGTGCCTCAAGGTCAGTTTTTAGTTTTCTGTCCTACTTATTCCATTTCACATTATTCTACTACGGTTAACTAAGAGACGAAGATAAATTTTCGCTTAATTTTTAATTATTTATTAAAAATAGCTAAAAATTTTGGTTATTTCTTAGGCAATTTGATATCTTTTTTTAATTTTTGGTTATTTCTTGACATATGGTTAAAAGATTACTTTATGTTTGTCATCTTCTCTTTAATTTAGTATTCATTATTAATTTCTCTACAAATAAATACACATAAAGAAAATATAGATAAAATATTTCTAAAATTATATTCAGTGAAGAAAAAGTTAAGCCATATTTGGCAAAAATATGTTAGTTTATAAACTAGCTTATTATAATTTATTGGTTGAGAAAATAATAATTTGTTTTAACTTATAAGCTAGTTTTTTGATAATCTAATTTGAGATAACTTTTAAAAAATTATGGAGTTTTTCAATAATATTTCAAATGTGCCTTTATATATATATATATATATATATATATATATATATATATATATATATATATATATATATATATATATATATATATATATATATATATATATATATATATATATATATGGTTAGGTTCATGTGAGACGCCCTAATTTTGTGAGACCGTGAGACGTATTTTTTTATTTTTTTAATTTATTTTTTATTTTTTTTAGTTAATTCAAGCTCCAAAAATAATATTTAAAAAAAGAATTTTTGGATTTTTCCATTTATTTTGCATTTTAAAATTATTTTTTAGAATATGTACAATGTAATATTCTATTAGAATATTTCACGTATTTTTCAAAAAAAAAAAGATTTTTTTTATTTTTTTATTTTTTTTAGTTAATTCATGTTCCGAAAATAATGTTTAAAAAAAGAATTTTTAGATTTTTGCATTTTAGGTAAATCAAGAAAGAAATTCACTTTTATGACAATTTTAGTAAATATCAACAAAATCATCATAAAAATGAATCATCGAAATGTTTTTTCGGGATTTTTTTTGATGAATCATGTTATTATTGATTCATTTAGTGATTCATTTGTTTTGTTCTCCAAAAAAGTAAGTCTATATATATATATATATATATATATATCATTCAATGTTTTAAAAACCGGTTTTTTAGTTAAACCGGTATGATGATCGGTTCCCGGTTCAACCAGTTCGACCGCCGGGTCAATCGGTTTCAATATTTTTCATGTTTTTTCCTATTTTCCTACACATACATACATATAAAAATCATGAATTTGATGTTTAAAAGTTCAAACTTTAAAAATACACATACAAATAAGTTGTAGATGAATCTGAATACATTAAAATAACACATAAGTTTTAATGTTTTACATCAATCCATATACGTCAAAAAGAAAATAAAGTATAATACCGAAACAAAATATAGTTTTAGATGAACACAAACACATCAAAAAACTTTATAACCTTTACCATATGTTTTTATTTAGAGAAAACTAAATAGATTTGAAAAAAAAAATCACCAAAGTTTATTATGTAAATGGTTCTTTATCATATGTTTCTATTTGGTTTAACCGGTTCAACGGGTTTATTTTAACCGGTTCAACCGGGTTTTTCTAAAAACCGGTCGGTTCAAATCGGTTTAGAAATCAAAATAAAACCGGTGATAATTAAACCGCTCCCTCCACCGGTTCTCGGTCCAACCGGTTCGACCGGCCAGTTCAAACCGGTTTTTAAAACATTGATATCATTTTACATTGTAATCTAGTTTATAAGCTATTTTTTTTACCAAACACGATTTATTCATAAACTAGTTTACTATCTAAGTCTCAGTTAAAAAACTAAATTTTCACTTAGTTTGCCACACAAGATATTACTAAAAAAAAATTAATTTTATATGAATACAGATTATTTATTTTATTTTTTCTATCAACCACTATTTATTAATGAATAAATGTTTATGTGATATCATTATTTTGATACAAACCATAAAATTAAAATTATGTTTAAACTTCAAATAATAACCAATAAACCAAATAGCTTCAAAATTCAAAATTGCAGGCAATATACATACTATGGAATCCAAATGGAACAATGAAGCTTTACGAATTTGTGATTATTTTTGGAATTTTAATGTTGATTTTGGCACAAATTCCATCCTTCCATTCCCTTCGCCATATCAACCTCCTTTCTCTAATCCTATGCCTCCTCTACAGCGCCTGCGCCACCGCCGCTTCTATTTACATCGGTAAATCCACCACTTCCACAATCCACTCTTCAAGTCAATGCTAAAAACACAAATTCTTACAACATTTCACATGTTTTTCTCTTCAGGAAGTTCTTCAAAAGGACCCCATAAGAACTACTCCTTGAGCAACAACGATGAGACTCGAATTTTTGGAATCTTTAATGCAATGGCAATCATCGCCACCACTTTCGGAAACGGAATCATTCCAGAAATACAAGTAATTAAACTTATCCACTTTCGAATTTTTGTGTTTGGATTAATTTTTGGCGGGTTTTGTAGGCGACGCTGGCACCGCCGGTGAAGGGGAAGATGTTCAAGGGGTTGTGCGTATGCTATGCGGTGGTCACCGTCACGTTTTTCAGTGTGGCGGTTTCCGGTTACTGGGCGTTTGGGAACGAAGCCGGAGGTTTAATTTTGAACAATTTTCTCAATGAAGATGGGAACCCTTTGGTTCCGAGGTGGTTCATTATGATGACTAACATCTTCACTATCCTCCAGCTCTCTGCTGTTGCAGTCGTAAGTCTGCTAACTCTGCCACCGGCTAGAAAAGAAAACCCAAAGGTTTTGCCCTAATTTTTGTGTAATTTCGTTTCTTGTTTGCAGGTTTACTTGCAGCCAACGAACGAAGTTCTTGAAAGAGCGTTTTCGAATCCAAAGAGCGGCGAATTCTCAGCTAGAAATGTGATTCCAAGATTGGTATCGAGATCGATGTCTGTGATTTTGGCAACGACGATAGCAGCAATGTTGCCATTTTTTGGAGATATTAATGCGATGATCGGAGCATTTGGGTTTTTACCATTGGACTTTGTTTTACCGGTGGTGTTCTTTAATCTGACGTTTAAGCCATCGAAGCGCAGCCCTATCTTTTGGTTGAACTCGACCATAGCAGTGGTGTTCTCGGCGGTCGGAGTTACGGCGGCGGTTGCTGCGGTGAGACAAATAAGCCTTGATGCCAAGACTTATAAACTATTTGCTAATGTATGATCTGATTCATAGTATTTTAACGAATTTTATAACCCGAAAAGAATATGGGTCCGGTTCAAATCTTTCGGGTGTAAAATAGAGATAAGTCGCTAGTAAAATTTCTACTATTATGTAATTGGTAATTGGTAATTGGTAATTAGTGGTCGAATTTGGGTTTAGTTATGCACCTATTAAGTCATAACAAGTCCTACGATAATATATGCAACGCTTGGAAATATCATATCTTTTTGTTTCGTAGTAAATACAAGGTATTAGTTAATTAAAGTGTGTGGTTAATCAAATATTTAAAATATTCAGGTAATAATAAAATAGAGAACCTTTTGGACCAACCTTAGGTTACCAAATCATCTTTAAAGACCAAATCTCCACACCATTCGTCTTTCCAAAAATGAGTTTCATAAGTGTTCCCCTAATTTCTACAAAAAAACTCATCAAGAGATATATCCCAAAAAGCCCATCAAGAGATATATCCCAACCCTTGAGCTCCCACTCCCAAGAGATTTGATAAATATTTAGCAAAGAGTTTCCCATCAATACAAGAGGTGTTATGCAAGGCATTGATGCAAGATGTCCAAATAGAATTACTTTCGGTTTTTAACCTCCACCACCATTTGGCAAGAAGTGCAATATTCATAGAACGAAGATCACTAACCCCAAGACCACCTAACTTTTTTGGTTTCGCAACTTTCTCACAAGCAACCCAATGTATCTTTCTATTGCTATCGATCCCACCCCAAAGAAACCGCCGTCTTAATCCCTTTAATAATTCAATCACCTTTGAAGGAGCCTTGAAAAGCGAAAAATAAAAGAGAAGAAGACTCCTCAAGACGGACTTAATAAGAGTGAGTCTACCTCCAAAAGAAAGATTTCTAGCCTTCCACAAAGATAACTTTGCTTTGAATCTATCCACAATTGTACTCCAATTCTTAGCAAGTTTCATGTTTGCGCCAATAGGAAAAAGTAAATGGAAAAGAAGTCGGCTCGCAATGAAGAATATTAGCAAATCGAGTAACATCAAGATCATCCACCCAATACCAACAACTCTACTTTTATGGACATTCATTTTCAAACCCAAAGCCATATAAAAACATCGAAGAATTCTATTCAAATTGACAAAATTAACTTCGGACCATTCACCCACAAACATAACATCGTCTGCATACATACCATGAGATAAAGTAGGACCATTGTGAGGTAAAGAAATACCTTTAAGGATGAATCTATCACAAGATTTTTTCATTGAAATGTTAAGACCCTCCATGGTTATAATAAAAAGAAAAGGAAATAAAGGATCTCCTTGCCTCACACCTCTCCTAATAACAAACTCTTTCATAGGCGAACCATTTATCAAAATGGAAGCTTTCCGGAAGAAATACACCATTTCATCCAATTTCTCCATTTCACCCCAAAGTTCATTTGATCAAGAATCGAGTCCAAAAAATTCCAATTAATGGAGTCAAATGTCTTATCGTAATCTACTTTGAAGATAAGAACTTGTTTCTTAATCTTCTTTGCCCAAGAAAAAAAATCTCATTAATAATAAGTGGACCATAAAGTATACACTTCTATCCTCCACATAATTCGATTGCTTCAAGTTAATAATCTTTCCCAAAACCTTCTTAAGCCTTAACGCAAGAAGTTTAGAAAGAATTTTATGCATGCATCGAATAAGATTAGTCGGCCTATAATCATTTGAAAATAAAAGATCGGGCTCGTTAGGAATTAAAGAAATAAAAAAGGAATTGCAACCATTACTTAATCGTCCCGTGGCTTCAAACTCTTTCAAAAACTTGAAAATATCCTCTTTAAGAACATCCCAAAACTCCTTCAAAAAACTTGAAGGTGAAATCATCTGGTCTAGGGCTTTATCATTGCCACAACTCCAAATCACATTCTTGACTTCATCCAATGAAAACGGAGCTTCCAACATAACTCTCAATTGAAATATCTTTAAATTTGTCATTTACAAAAAAAAAAGTAATAGCTAAATAGCGGTTGTCAGTTCAACCAAATTAGTTCATCTTACAGTATTTATATCTATTACAAATTCAGAATAAAAAAATACAAAACAATGTCATCAAGTTCTAGGCTAAACCATTCAAAGGACAAGTTGTTACAAAATTTTCATACCGCCCAAACAGTAGTAACAACCACACGTCTGAAAATTTTGCATCGCATCAAATTCGATTTATTCGCCCACTTAATTCATTCAACGGCCATGTTAGAATTTAGGTTGTCCACATTCCACCATTCACCGATAAACTTCCAAATCTCCATATTCATGGCATGGACCTAGAAATTTAAAATAATAATAATAATAATAATAATAATAATAATAATAATAGTAAAGATGACTCACAATCTCAATAAAATTATCACAAAGATGACAAAGGATAGAGTTCAAATTTATACATTTATTAACAACCTTGTAGAAATGTGATTTGAAAGCCACATGCTAAAGCAAGATATTCAACTTGATAGAGACAAAATTATTCCATCTAGTTGACACCTCATTGGTAACCAACTTACAATTATACAAAAAACATGTACCAAAGAAATTGAGAACTCCCCGGTTGCATCCAAAGTCCAATCCATACGATCCTTTTTTACCCGAAGCAACAAAATTCAAAAATGCTTTAACCAATCCACTCTATTGCTCATCTTCACCTCTCCCTCTCAACCTTCTTCGCTAATAAGTTGACCACAATTCAAAATTGAGTGGATCAAACACCAAACAATGTTGTTGAATGTTTAAAACAAACAATAGAAAATTGTTGATTGAACGGAGTAGTCACAAGCCAAGTATCAAACCAAAACTTATTGCTCATTCAACACCTTAATCTTATAAAAGTCATTAAGAGCAGGACATTTACTTTGAAGTTGCACAATAGCATGTACAATGTTAATCCAAGGACCATTATGAGTATTCCCAAACGAGTTTTGTGACTTTGTCCAATATGACCATTACTTTCTTTTAACGTTTTTATCACACATAATCACCATAATCAAAAAATCATCCCATTCACTTGAATGCCACATGCTGAACACCCAACAAAACCTGCAATTCTTCAGCTTAAGAAAAGTTCACTCCAAAATCAATCAACTTACTTTTATGTGAGTTGGTTTTGAGCCCCAACGCCAAAAAGCACCTTAAAACTTGAACAATACACCTATCATTCTCCCCATTCTAGTCACATAGCAACATAGCATCATCTGCCTAAAAGATATTTGAAACCTACAAATCCTAATTCCCCACCTTGACCCCCTAAAAAGCATTAGCTAACTTGGCTTCATGCAAGGCGATGAAAGATCAATTATTTGATAGCATTGTTTCCTTTTTTTTTATTATGACATCATTCGGTTTTTGAGATTAGCCTAACCGGTTGGACCAATTAAACCATCAAACCGGTAAGACGGCTGGTTTTGGTCTGGTTTTCAAACCCTTATAAAAGACTGATAGGTCTTGATAAACTTGGAGTCGCATATCTTGGGGATTAAGACAACGAAAGAAGGGTCAACACCTTTTAGGATCATGCTAAAATTTTGAAAACCCAACACCAAATTAATGTCATCTTGGACAAAATCTCGGTACCTTTTGAAGAACCCAAAAGTAAGCTCATCAAGATCCAGAGCTTTATCAACCCTACAATCCCAATTCCCAAACCACTTTATTTATTTCGTCGAGGAAGAAAGACAACTACATAAAGAAAAGTTGGTAACATTTGGAAAAAAAACCGAGTGATAATGTAATTGGCCGAATTGATTCTTAAAAGCCAAATGAAACTTGTCTTTAATGATATTAATCCATTTTGATGACTCTTTTTTGAAGATCGATATATTACAACAATTAATACTTCCTTATTTTTATAACAAACTAAAATTAGTCACAACAAAATTGTCCCAAACATCAGAAAAGCAATCCTCAACTTCAAAATTGACAACAATTACATAATTCAACTATACATATTTGTATTATAAACCCTAAACAAACTAAAACCAAAAACGTATAATATTTAAATATGAAGCAAAATTAGCAATTTAAAAATACAAAATTAAAATCAAGTGAAAAGCATCTTAAGCTCCTCAATACGTGCACTTCGAACCTCTTGGTCTGTCAAGGCACCAGAAATTAACCGTTGTTTTCGCGCTTGTACTGCCTCCATTCTTTCCTCAACCGTACCCTAAATAAATACATATTTATTATTTAACCCACCTTTAATCTTACATCCTACTTACCCTATGTATTTTCATTTATTTGTGTACAACACTAATACTTTAAAAAAAAAAAAAAAAAAAAAAAAAAAAAAAAAAAAAAAAAAATCTACCCAATTATAGCATCCTACTTACCCTATGTATTTAACACTAAGCTTTCATGTGTTGATTGTTGAAACTTGAAAAATAGCAGGAAAATTAATAAAAATATAAAATAAGGTTTACCTTCACAATAAAACGTTTGATTGAAACGCTTTTTGTTTGTCCAATTCTGTGTATGCGCATCACAGCTTGTTCTTCAACAGCAGGATTCCACCAAGGATCCTAAACATACAAAAAAATAGCAAACCAGAATTTTTTTTTTTTAAAGAAATTAAAAAGCAATTTCTTATTATCTTTGTACATACCATGACAAATGCATTAGATGCTGCTGTTAGATTAATTCCAACTCCTCCAGCCTTCAGTGACATTAACAATACCTGTATCATCATATACCAACATATATTAAAAATAAAACTCACAAAACCATTAAAATACGCTTATAAATTAAAGGTGTGATAGTTAACACACCAGAATATGACTTTCTTCTGAAAACTGCTTTATGACTTTTTCACGCTGTTGCTGATTTAAAGTCCCATCCAATCGAACAAATGAAATATTATTCCTGGACACATTTTTCACAACCACACTCACGTTATATGTCATGTCATGTCATATTATATCATGTCATGAGATGATTACCTAGAAAGAGGGATCTGAAGAAGGTCTAAAAAAGCAGTCCACTGACTAAAAACAATGCTTTTTGACCCTGTTGACCGAAAACTTTCTAGATCTTTCAAAAGTGCAGACACTTTTGATGATTCCACCCAATTTTTGTCAACATCAACTCGAAATCGACTGTCAGTTGGTGCAGTGATAAGTTCCTGTTTACTCACTGACTTTCTGCCAAACAAAGATAGTCACCCTTAGTTAAAAAAAAGACCATTTTACCCCTACCCAACAACATAAAAAAAAAAATGTAAAGTTATTTATTATACCTGCAAACAGGGCAGAGACCTGAAGCAGGCGTTCTCCAACTTGATAAGAGACACTCGCGACATAATCTATGAGCACATGGTGTTAAAACTGCATCTTCAAAAGCTTCAAGACAAATCGGACATTCCCCTTGTTCCCCTTTTCTTAATTCCTCAACAACTTCTTGTATGTAAGCTTTTGAAGGCATTTCTTTACCTTCTTCCATGGTGTCTTTATTATTAGTATTACCACCACCTTTAAGAAACCGTTTTGCTAACTTATCTAAATCTGAAAACTCTTGAGTGTCACCTCGACTGTGTCAAAATTCAAAACCATAAATTCTCATTACAAATTACAAATTATGACCTAAAACTTTATTCACAAGATGATGATGTCATGTTTGTATTTTTCTGACCTCATTACGAGAAACGGGTGATCACAGCATTGGCGAAGGCGTAAAAGTAGCTCCAAAATGGAAGCATAATTGTGAAGAACACGTCCTTGTTCAACAAATTGATCGAATTTCACCTAAGATTTGTAAAAAAGAATATATATATATATATATATATATATATATATATATATATATATATATATATATATATATATATATATATATATATACAGATTATAAGGTAGCAGAAAAGATAAAAAGACTACAAGTTTATAAAATGGGGTACCTTGGATCTCTTAAAAAGAGCATCGTAGAAATCTTTTTCGGATTCTGTTTGTTGGCAATATATTACCTGCATGTCAGCAGGTGGGAGAACTAATATAGGCCTGTGACAATAACAAGGGTAATATAGTCATTTTACTTGGAATAAAGGCAATATCATTAAGAAATATGATAAAATTACAACCAGCATAGTTACAAAAAAACTAAAATAAGGACTAAAACTGCAAGAGAAAACTTTTTGGGACTGAAATTGCAATAAACAACGATACTCAAGGACCATTTTTGTAATTTACTCAATATAAGAGGACTTAGGAGTTTATAATTTCTAACCTTCCTTCTTTGTCTGTGCTTAACTTTGTTCTTCTTAACATTATTGGTCTTAAAATGTTTTGGACCAAACTTAAGCCCCTTTCATCACCATCCTCAAAAGGTTTCTGAATTAGCTTGTTCCACCTATTTATATAATAATACATAAATATAAAGAAATTATATAAACCAAAAGAAACTTATTTTCATTTTTTTTTAAATAAAAAAACATACCAAGACCAGCTCCCCCATGGTTCAATCCTTAAGAACCGAAGAAGGCTGAAAATGTCCTCCAAATTGTTCTATAACAATTCACAAGAGTATAAAATCATAATCTATAATAAATTTTTATAAAAAAAATAAAAAAAATAAAAAAAAAAAAGATCTTGACCAGAGTCATACTTGGATAGGGGTACCGGTCAAACACCATCTCCGATCAGCAACAAGGGTAGCTGCCGCCATGGAAATTTGACTTTTTGAAGATTTTATGGTGTGTGCTTCATCAAGCACCACCCTAAACCACCTCACAGAATAAAGTCCACCACGTTCTTCAGCATTCTAAAAATATAAAAATATAAAATATAAAACAAAAACAAAGTTTATAGTTTCTCATTTTAGTAAAAACAGAAACTATTTGAAGTTACCTCAGATGAAAATTCTGAAGCTACAACTCCATATGTGGTTAACACAACATCACTCTGAGCTAATATTTTGGCATCTTTTGGACGACTTTGCCCATAGTGAACATAAATTGACAAAGTCCCTGGTTCTGAATGGCTTTCAATCTCTGCCTATTACCAATGTTCACAAACATTAAATTTTTAAAAAACTTATTTTACAAAAACTTTGAAATGTGAAGAGTTCAAGAATTTTTTTTTACCTTCCATTGACCTATAAGAGTCATGGGACATATGATAAGATTCCCACCACCAATGAGTGATTGTTTCTGCTTTCTAAGCTTATCAAAACCAGAAAATTTAGCTGCTTTTTTTGGAGATGATGATGATTGATCTGAGCCATTGATTTCACTGCTGGAATCTTTATCTAACGATCCACCTTTTTCAGTATGAGCAAGAAGGAGTGATATTGTCATTATAGTCTTTCCAAGCCCCATTGAATCTGCCAAAATCTTTATATTATCATGTCAAAATTCAAATCAGTTGTGTATATAATACAACATGGCAAAAATGTAATTATAAGCAAGAACATAGTCACATACTCCTCCTCTTGCCATTTGAAGGGTACTTGGAAATTCTACAGTAGCTTCTCCAGAAAACGAATTCACATACACTATGAATTTCCTCCTGTATACAAGAAAAAACATCAATGTAAAACACAAAAAAAAAAAGAATCTACTGAAACAAGAAAAATAAAACATACTTGTCTGCAAGATGATATGCATCCCAACATGGATGAAGAGTAGTAGCTGCATCATCAACACATGGTCCTTTTTCTAAATTAACCATGAAATGAAGTGCTTGTTTTTGATAGGGGCGAAGCTCACACAATAGAGTATTAGGAGGTTCCATTTCCTAAAACAATAAAAACATAACATGAAAATTTTCAGATTCTTTGTTAAGACATAAAAGTTATTAAGATGAAATAATGTTGATAGTTTAATACCTCTAACTCAGAGCCATTTGCAACACCAACAATATTGTCAAGATCATTATCTGAAATTGTCTCTTCGGTTTCAACTGTACTTCCATTTGAAGATGAGTTTTTGAGTTTGGGAGCATTGAGTAATGGAGGAGGAACACCAGAAGAATCCTTTATGTCTAATCTTCGCTTCCTTGTGTATAAGTCTGTAGGTGTAAATTCTGCCTAATTACAATCAAGGACAAAAGAATTAGCATTTCCAAATTCCAACCAACATAGGGGTATTTTGGTAAATTATGAAAATGTAATACCTTTTTGAAAGGAACTAATCCAAGTAACCGGAATAAAGTTGGAAGAGGTTGGATGGAGGTTTCATCAACTGAACTGGTGGGTACCTTGACAGATGTCTGATGGCTTTTGTGCAATATGGAACTGTTGATGTAAACACTGTTTGAACAAATATTAACATCTAAATCAGAAAAAGTGGGTGATTTTAGGTAATAACACCACAAAGTCACAAACATACCTGATAGACAGATTAATGGTATCCATAAGACCTAGATTATTTGGAGCAGATTTACAAAAACCTTGAATTTGAATCTTCTTATCTCTAACAAGAGGCAAAAGACATCGAGACCATTCATTTGGGATCCGACCAATCTGTTCAAGATGAAGATGGCTATCAGCTTTTCAGGGACAATTTAGTTATAATTATAAATAAAGATATGTATACAGCGTACATCACCTCTCCGGAAGCTGATGTAGAAAACCTCACAATCTCTGAACAGGCAGAGGGCTGCCTGCCACGGCCGCCGCTACCAAACTTGGCCGGAGAGGGTCCACTCAGCGATTTCTCAGGTGGAAATGTAAAATTCAATTGATCACCGGGTTTTATCTTACTTCCTTTACATGTAGACAACCCCGCCACTTCACAACAACCCACAAACCACCACTTGCTACTTCCAGTTAGATTATTCACGATTTCGTTTCCCTTGACAACTTCACGCTCCGGCGCCACTGACCTGCTTGTACAAGGTTCGTCATCTACAGAACGACTTATTACACTATTCGTTTTGGAATTGGTGACCGGAGTTTGTGTCTTCACAGTTGCATTACGACTCGAGACCATTGGGGTCTTTGGCTTTGGGGGTTCCGATCTTTTGAAACTTGGGGTGTCAAAGATTATGTTAATTGCGGCAGTGGCATCGTTGTTCGCCATGTGAAGAGCTCTGAGTACATCCATCTTGGAATAATCTTGGCCTACGATGGATTGAACCGTTGTGATTAGTTCATCGGTGATTTTGTTCGCCATTACAATATCTTGATTGTAAGTGTGGAAATTTTCCTAAACCCTAACCCTAACTGAAATAAATTGAGTAAATACGCGCCAATTGATCATAAATTTATGTGCTTCTTCTCGTGTGGCTTGTGACTTGTGTTAAAATGGGAACAAAATTGGTAGGAAGAAGAGGGTTTTAGGGCTTCATAAATCTAGGTGGATCTGATGACAAAGGAAGAGGACTTTTATCTTCGCTCGCATATTAGATATGTTTCCCGCCATTATAAATTGGCGCATTCCTTTTTTTCCTCCTCTTATTATTATTTTTTCTTTCGAAATGTGAATTTCAGAAATTGTATTAAGTGGATGTAGCTGTTATTAGTTACTCGTTAATATATTTATTCGTTGGAGAGATAAGATATATTGCTATTTAAATTCTATGGAATATATAAAATGAAGTTGATCTGCATGACTTATTACAAAGGAAAAATGTAATAAAAATTACTACCAATAATATTTTATGTGTTTTTTAAATCGTAAAATTTTTACTTTTATAACCAATTGACCAACAAACTTCTTTTTTTGGTTTCATTATACCATTCCGTTCGCAACCTAAATGGACTTCACGTCATCAGTCATGTCCACATAGATAATGTTGTAATGAAACTAAAAGAAAAAATTTATTGATCAATTGGATACAATTAAAAGTTTAGTGGTTTAAAAAAGAAACAAAGTAATATTAGTTTCCCTTTATGATATTTTTTCTTTTAAACGAAGGGTTGGTCACACAAAGCTTACATATTTATAATTAAGAACCTTTTATTAGTTTGAAACTAACTTAAGATTAAAAAGAATCCTCAAATAACATTTTTTTGAAAAGCTTATATTATGGACTCTAAGTAATTGTGTCAAATGTAATTTTAAAGTATCATTTGTAATCAATTCACCCGCGAGTAATGTATGATACCAATGTTGGTTGATATCGATAAACTCTGTTGATGTAACTTTATGGATTCTAAGTACAACCTATTATAGATGAAGGTTGTGGATTGATTGCAGCATCATATTGTTGTTTTTGTGTATCTTATAAATGAGAATTTGCGATGGATGAAATCTTTGCTACTCTTGAACGATGAAAGAGCTACATTTCAACTTTTGTCATATATTAATGTTGCTCGTACCTTTACAAATATCTACTAAACTTTAATTGTATCCAATTATACCAATAAAAAAATTTCTTTTGGTTTCACTATAACATTGTCTACATGGACATGACTCGTGACGTGGAGTCCACGTAGGTTGAGAACGGGTATCCCTGGTAAAAAAAATTATACTCAACGGTATAATGAAACCAAAAATATAAGTTTGTTTGTCTTTTTGAAACAATTAGAAGTTTAATGACTTAAAGAACAAATAAATTATTAATGGTGGCCATTTTATGACATTTAATGGTTATGTTCATTTGTATATTTATGATTAACATACCATAATTATAATTATCTTTCATATTAATTATATTTATATTAAAAATGGTTATTAAAAGAGTAAAACATATTTTTTAAGAGAGATAAAATGAAACTTATATTTTATGCAACTTAGTCAAATCATTAACAAAAAATTAAATCCCGGTCTTTTGGAAACTAATTGGAGTTTAGGTAATCAATGACATTCTTGAAAATAATGTCATTTTAATTTTAGATTTACTAGAGCGGGTCCTTTTTTGAATTACAGTATACATATATGAACAGTTATTATACCAATATTCTTAAACAACTAAACAACATTCTTGAAAGAACACAACATAAATTACAAGTGTGCAAACTAGACCTAGGAAATGTGTCATGTTGAAACAATAAACGGGTTGTGAAAGTTTGACCCTAATTCGACCGTTTAATTAACGCATCGTGTTGTTTCAGCCCGTTTATTTTTGTGTTAGGTTCCGAATTAGGGGTACACCTTAAAATGTGTTGTGTCATGTGAGGTTGAAACACTTAACATGTTAAAAGTGTATTAAAAGTGTAGGAGTTGGATAGGTGGAAAGGAAAAAAGTTATAGGTGGGAGAGGCGGAATGGTTAAAATCATAGTAAGTTTAGAAGGCAAAATGGAAAGAGTGTGAGTTGGGGGCGGAAGCGGTGGGTGGGATCATGAGGAAGAGGGAGTGGTCAAGGGGATTGTTTAGTTTGGAAGAGACAAATAATTGAAATGATATCTTGATCTAGACGGTTAAGTCTTTTCAACATTACACAACGACTCAATCCAAAGGTTTTCTTTTATATATGATTTTGTTTTGGGTGTTTCTAGTTTATTTAAATAATTCTAAAAACATGCATATAAATAAACGAGTCATTATCAAGTCATATTTGAGTTAAAATTTTCAACACTAACCTTACCCGTTTAATTGACGTGCCGTGTCGTGTCAATTTATTTATTTAAACGGTTTGAAATATTTTATCCAACCTCCTTTATTTTGTGTTGGATTAACATGTGGTGCTAGTTTTTGTCACCTCTAGTACAAAACTGACATTCTCATGAATTGGTAAATAGAAATTATGAAAACATAAAAATACAAGTGTAAATATGACATTAGATTAAAAATAAATTACAATTATAGATGTTATTCTCATGAAAATGATTATAAATAACAAATACAAAGCTGAAATTCTCTTGAAAATGAAAAAATTAGAAAAGAAAAAACATAAATTAAAAGCATGGTTCTATATCATTCTTGATTTTTTTTTGAAAGAAAATGTTGTCATTGTTAAAAGAATACACTATAATAATTGTTGACCTAAGTTGCATCCTCAAAGAAAATCGATGCAGCCAGTTATCCCTATTCTTTCTGCATATGCATCAAACACCGGTTCAAAAACTTTGATACCTTCTTTTTTGTATCGGTCGTAAGCATCAAGAAATCTAAGACCCATCAACTTCTTATTGATTCGAGTTTCAAGCATGACTCAGAAAAAGAAGGTAAATGGTTGAACATCGGTTTGTCTCTTGTTACACAGACACAGTATCTCCAAAAGATATTGAAGAGCACGGCTCAATTTCCGCTTCTCTATTAAAGAATCCTTTATATTGAACGTACACTTAATTTTTGTGTCAAAAGGTTGTGAACTTATGCATGGTGTTTAAAGAAAATGACACATTTATTCTTTGTCATGCAAACAAAAGTTATCAAGACATAATTTTAAGAAACAGTAATGATCAAAGTACCTTGATTGGAAATGAAAATCTGTGATCTAGATGAAAGATTTTCCAAAAAAATCCAAGTTTAATTTTTTGAAACCATAGAAGACAAAAAATTTAGGATATCACATGAACATGATAACATGCAAGTTTATGAGAAAACCAAATATTTCTATGCATTAACAACAACCAAATGCAATAATAATGTTACAATCATATTCAAAGTTCAACCTTCACAAATTCTATCAAAACAAACGTCCAAAAACTAGTTGAAAAAAAATCTATAAACAAATAAACCCTCACCAAAAATGAGAAAAACATGACCTAATAATAACACAACCTCATTGTTTTTTTATAATAAAAAAAAAAAAAAAACCCAACACAATACCCTCATCAAACCCAACTCTAATCCTACGCCTCTCATTTAACCCCGCCAGCTCATTCCCGTATCAATGCATTCCTTCACCACTTGTTGGAAGATAAGGGCAAAGGCGTAAATGTATATTATATATATCCATTTTACAAATTTTTCATCTTTTTTAAAGCAAACCAGCAAGCAAAGCCCCTGGATCTGACGTGGCAATTGGTGGTGGCTGAGGTTGCTGAGGTGGCAATGGCTTGGCAGCTGTAGGAATGTTAACTAAATGTTCCTTGATGAATTCCTTCAACCTGTGTAGACAAATAGTCAAACCATGTCCGAATTCGTTCATGTATATTTATATATAAAAATTAAAAAATATATAAAAAATAATAAACATACTCGAATGTTAGCGTGGGGTCCGCTGATGCAACTGTCATACGGAGCTGTGTTCTGTCAGCTGGATCTGTTTCTATTCTGACCAGACATAACATTGCACGTGTACTTTCCGAATAGAAGGTTGTGCTTGCTACTAAATTAAACGCATTTGGATCCTGAAAATAATATGCAAAAAATTGTTTAGGGTTAAAAAAATAAATGAAAATACATTGCTATTGTAGATAATAAATAATAGGAAGAACTTACCAGTCCAGGACAAACCATCAATCTCAAAGTGTTGAACAGATTTGCCATTTCTCCTAATGGCATTGGTCTCACACCTCTTACCTGTATAAATTATGATGGAACTTGGAAGTTAATACTTTAATATAATATATAATATAACAATTCCACAAAATTTAATAATGTAAAGAGGAAGGAGGGGTAAAATGGACAAACCACTTCTTGAAGTTTTAAAGGAGGTCCAGATAGTGATCTCCATTGAGGGAAAAATTCCTCAGCGGTAACTTGAATAGGAGTAAAAAATTTGTTCAACACTGCTGGAAGCCGAAGTCTATTATTAACCTGTAAAACCAAAAACAAATTAAATATTTAAAAAGTTAAAAATAAATTAAATACCACTACAACTATAAAAAATACCAATTGGGTTCCAAACTTGTAGGAGAAGTCAAGAACAGCAACATCCCTACTAGGTCGGAGGTTTACAATTTCAAGTGGGCATTGAACCTATAAATAATTTCAAAAAATAAAAACAATTCAATAAAATATTTAAATTCAAAAAAATTAAAAAGTAAGAAATAATCTGACCTGTGCACGTGGAGGTATAATTTCTGGGACTAATGATATCTCCACCCTTAAATGTGATGGAGGTAAAACCACTGCTTGTACTGAATCAAGTGGGCCCGTATTTTTGTTTCCCAAAAAAAGTACAAGTCGTCCCTGGTGATTTCTCCATTCTGCTTTAATACCAATCTGCAATAACAATACTAAAAATATTAAATATTAATTATCTTAAACTGATTGTTGTATTGTATCATAAAAAAAAAACATATAAATTACCTGAACGTAAGGATCTTCGTAGAGAACCCCACTATCTTTGAGACATAAAGCATGAAATCTTTCTGTAATATCTCCTATTGGCTGTGAAAGATTAATAAAAAAATAAATAAGATAAATGATAATTAAAAATTAAAAATCAATAAAGATTTCTTTTAAAAGGGAGAAAGAGACAGAACCTTGACAGTAGATTCCTGGTCTTCAATAGGTGCAAGGGCTAAAGCGTCATTTGAACCAACATCATGGACTGATTGAGACTCGTCAATAGCCAGTGGGCTTAAAAGATCTCCAAGGATATCACCAGAGGGCTGAGGGTCAACAACGGTCAAAGCCCCATTTGACTCAGTCAACGGTTGGTCAACGGGGGGAGTATGATCCTGAAATATACATAGTTATATACCAATTACAAAAATATAAACTAATATCTAAATTCTAACCAGAGTTAAAATTAGAATTTTATCCAGTGTGTAGGACCCTCACCGTATCATTTGTGGTAGGAATCATAACCATAGCGAGTTGACTCACTTGTGGGGCCCCATTTGAAGGGCGCTGATCTGTCACCACTAAAGCAGTAGATGCCTGTTGCTGTGTTCTCAGCTTTATAGCACTTAGCTCTGCTGTGTCAGCATCTGTATCTTCCGCTTTTTTAATCAACGAAGACTTCACATAACACAAAATTTTAAATTTTTTAAAAATGGTGAAAGATTTATTTATATGAAGAAATCCAGATAATAAAAATATACCTGGCGTTCTGGGAATTTGGGCATTTCAGCTAATATATCCATTAAAGCTTCACCTTTCCTACTCAATGCAAAATACTCCACTGCTCTTTGTTGTATTTCAGCATCAATGCAACTTTCATATCTAAAATAAAAAGAAATTTGTGGTTAAAAAATATGAATTTGTGAATAAATAATGAAGTGACATTAGATATTCAAATGTAAACAGACTTGCTGTAAACTGCCCAGATTTGATTCTGTAATTCGGGATCTGGTGGCTGTGAGTGCATTAAAATCTTTGCGTATGTTGTTAGAAGGATAGAGATTGTAGGTGTCCTGAAAAAAATAACAAATGATTAATTAAATATTAGTAAATAACAAACACAAGGGCAAAAGCGTAAATAACCATGTATACGTACGATACAGTAGGAAGCTTTTCATGTATGAGGCTGAAAATTTCCTTTGGACTACAACCAGGGCGTCTTGCCAAAAGGTGGCTGTATTCTCCAAGAAGATAAGCACTCACCTGTTCATTTCAAAAGATTTAAATATTTAAAATATAAAATCTTATTTTTAAAAAGTTAAGGAGTTATAAAATGAGAGTTCACACACACACCTTCACCATTGTCTCATGTATGGCGGGTTTATCAAGATACTCTCTGGCTTTTAATGCTGCATAAGGCTAATGAATTATACGATAAGAGAGAGTTTTAAAACTTATAAATGATTTTATTTGTATAAATAATAATAAAAAAATAGTAAGGTGTATATAATATATATATATATATATATATATATATATATATATATATATATATATATATAAAGGTACCTGAAGGTCTTCATTGTTTGTGACAAATTGCACAACACGAAACCAAATGTCATCACTGACAAAATCTCCTGCTTTGTCGATCAACTGAAGTATAACATCCACATACCTGAAAGAAAAACAATGGAATTTCCAGTTATACCCTTGGATGTGAGTAATAAGATGGGTACTAAACTATTTAATTATTTAATTACATACCATGATAAATCAGGGGCAAATTTTTCAGCAAGGATAGCAGCTTTTAAGGCTAATTCTTCACGCATTGCAAAATCTGCTGTTGCAAGATACTAAAAAAAAAGTACATGTGTCAGTGGCAGTGGCAGTTGCAATTTTACAATTATGCCCTTGAAATTGCATACCTGCAATAATTCTTCAACAATGTCTTTGGCATTTGTGACATCACACATGCCATAAAGCAAATCAAGGGAACGTCTCCTAATACTGTATTTGGGAGATATGAATATATGATTAACAAAATTGTAAAGTAATATAAAAGATGATAATTTATTAAAAGGAATTAAGTATGATGACCTAATGTCAGGATCTTTAAGTGAAGTGATAATTTGTGCTTGATGTCTTTTAATGATCTCATGAACATCTGTAACCATCAACATTCGCGTCATATTCTCCTGCATAAGCCATTTTTATTAACATCAGATTCACAAATAAAGATAAAACATTATATACTGCAAGTCTTCAAGGGCAAAAAGGGCAAAAAGGGAAAAAAGATTGTAACTTACCAGACCTAAATACCGGATATTAGGTTCACGCACAGCTATGAATTTTCCAAGAAGAGCCACACATTGTGACATCATCTCTTTCTCAGAGTCAAGATGCATGACCTGTATTAATCCCAATCTGTTTGTTAGATTTGATAATGACAACTTTTAATAAATTGTGTTACTCCAAATCTGTTTGTTAATTTGATGATGAAAACTTGTATAAACTTACAAGAGCAAGAGCTTCAAATAATACAGCATGAGAAGCATTGTTCTTGTTGACATTTTTCACCACATCTGTTCCCATGAGTATCCGTTGTAAAACCTAACCACAATTAATAAGCTTTATATCAGTGTTTCTTATGTAAAGTGAGAGGATTTTTTGATTTTTCTAATAAAATATATAACCTCAAAGAGTGCTCTTCTTGTGGTTGGATCTTCAACAGTTGGGAAATACTGAAGGGCTCTCATTGTTTTGACTTGAAGCCATGGAGAAGGGATACCATAGTAAGTGTATTCTTGAGGAACATCTTGATTTCTAGCAAGTCTTTCTAAAATTTTAACACATTTTGGAAGACAACTTGAGTATGCTTCATGGTTGTTGGCTACTAAAGCAACAAAAAGACTCATTGATGATGTTAATACACCAAGATCACGTTCATCTAATAGCTGTGCCATTCTATCTGACCTGAAAGTTTGACCAAATAATAAAAAAGTCAAAGGTGTAGATTAAAAAAAATAAAAGGGAAATAGTAAAATGTAAAGGTGGAAACAAACATACCAGCCATCTACATTCACAACATCAGAATTTTTCCTGAAGAGTCTTAATAGACATAGTGCAGCTTTCTTTCTCACTAGTGGTCTGCAACTACTTGAAAGCTGAGGTAAACAAAGTAAGTATAAAGTAGTAACTGAAATTATAATTAAAAAACAATTAAATTATATTCCATGTGTATTTTTGAACTTACAAGCAACTTCTGAACATCAGGTGCTAGTGATTCAGCAAATTCTCTGCCACCAATATTCCCCACCTGTATATTAACTAGTTATTATTTATCGAGTGATAAGGATTACCATTGTTTGTTGTTATTTGCCATAAAACCTTTAAATTCACAATCAAGAAACCAAATATAGTAATCGCTTTCATTATTAAAAGTAAGTGTAATGTATCTCATGTTTAGAGTATTAACTAAGCCTCAAACAATTCTCAAAAATCTAATAACAGCATTATGTCTCAATAGGTGAAGTGGAAACTGCTGTGAACATCACTGACATTCTTATGTATATAGATAGCTAAAGGGCATCAAAGTAAGTTTATGTTTACCTGTGAACATTAAAAAGCAAGAAATAATAAAAGCCACCTGCTCACATAACAAAATAGATACTACAGAATCATGACTTTGCTAATAATATTAGATACATACCAGTGTCAATGCAAGGCACTGAAAAGTTTCATTGCGTCCGATAATATCATTGCGAACTGCATTAATTGCTAATCTTAAAAAATCATGATTCTCATTGAGCAAGCATGATGTCACTATATACCCAACCTGAGGGAATCATGTCATAGAAAGAAGTTAAATGAGTAGAAGAAGAAGGAAGATCTAGAAGACTTCACAGCAGATCATGTGAACTACAATATTTACACTGAACTTACTTGCTTTTCTGGATATTTGGGTGCAGATATTAGGGAAACAGCTTCCATGTGACCAAAATCTACATCATATCCTAGCATATATATGTAGAGCATCTTCCAAACATATTTCTTCTTTTCATATGGCGATAAACCCTGTGATGAATCATAAATGGTTATACAGATATTACATTGCAGCACTAATCCCTATCCTAGTCTCATCTACAAGACTACAAGTTTATCTGCTCTCGTGGTTTGGTGTTTCCTTATTGAATTTAAGAATTATCCATCTCTGAGTTAATTCAAAGTCATTTTCATCGGCAATTCAGCTCACCAGCATAAACTATAGCAATCCTCTCGAATCCATAAATCGGCACAACTGATAGACTAAACCTAATCTGAAAATTCACTTGGCGTGGAATTAAATCTAATTACGCATTCACAAACCTATGTGCAGCTAAAACGCAACTGTGTTTACATTAAAAATTGCACTTTTGACGAATAATAAAGTATATCATAGTCGAGACAGCTTATAATATCCGATGAGGAAACCCTAACTAACCTTTTCATTTTTAAAACGAGTACGGATATTGCCCAGCTCTTTATCAACGCGAAGTCGTTCCTGCTCTTTGTTCCGGCAATTACGCACGTCAGAGATGAAGACAGAGAGACCTCGCATACCTGACAACGACATCTTCACCCTGCTCCGATCAGTTCCAACTCAGAGGCGTTTCTCACTCTAGATCCTAATCCAAAATCACCAACTCCGAGACGACACAGCGATCGTTTGACGGCGAATTTCACATATAGCTAGCAATCCATGTGCAATCGAAGTAAAAACATGAAGATTTACGAAGGAAAAGGTGTGATCTGGAGAGAGAGAAAGATGGTGGAGGAGAAGAGGGAGAAGGTGGACTGAGGAGAGTTTTGGAATAGCCGTCGGCGGGTGAGAATGAGAAGACGACTTTTTCTAATTTTCTTTTTTTATTCTTTGTTGTTAAATTTTTATTTAATGAGTGTTTGAGTATCATTATTACATATGCTTCTCCAGCTGTGTGATGTTCTCCTTCTGTCATTATTATTTTTGTAATTATGGAGTTTTTTTTGTGTGTGTGAAAGATAAGTTATCGGTAAAAAATTGGCTTTAAATTTAATTCATATAAATTTTGAAAGAAAAAAAAAAAACTTATCTATGACTTTATAATAAGATGTAAGATTGATTTACCTTTAACAGAAAAAAAATATATTTCATAAAATATCTTTTAAATATAAATTAATTGAAAAAGTATTTTTAAATAATATTCATGAAAATGACATGTTTATATGGTGTTTATGATGATGTTGTCCGAAATCAATTTCATGATGTAAATAAATAGATCAGATGGTGGAAATTGGTCTAGTATGAATCTTTTAGGTGAAATCGATCATATTGAGAATTAGTCTGGTGCTGAAAGCAATTAAGAATTAGTCTGGTGTCAAAAACAACCAAGTGGATAATATGTTGACTCTTCAGGTTGTGTATGATAGAAAGCCTCGGATGGTGCATCCATGCGCTTGTTATGCACGAAACCTAAAGATATGATAGTTTGTATGTTCCTCCAATGTGTAAAACACAGCCTCTTATGGTGCATATCGCTAGTGTGTATGAAACACAATGGGATGGCAGTCAGTATGTTCATACAATGTACAAAACGCAACCTATTATGGTGCTTCCGGCTATTGTGTATGAAATATAATGGGATGGTAATTAGTATGCACCTCTGATATATGAAACACAATATCATATAGTTGATATGTATTTAGGTGATAAATACACATGATGATTCTAAAAAAAATGTTGCTTAATGATGTGAATGTAAAACCACGTGGGGAGTTGTTGGAACAATGTGAGTGTATGTCTTACGTTGATAAAGGTAATTGTGAGTATTGTGATAAAGAGGATAAATAAGGTGGTCCTTGAGGAAATTCTTTTTTCTAGTGTATATCTCCCCCAAAACCAATGTCATGCCCTATTTACGTACACACACGCACCTCCCCCCCCCCCCCACACACACACACACACACACATATATATATATATATATATATATATATATATATATATATATAACCTAGTGGGTAGGATAAGTTAGGCGATCACCTTGGGCCTCGCTAAAAATTGGGTCACAAATATTTTTTGTTACATAGTATATATCAATTTGAATTTGTATAATTACTCAATTTAGGTGTTGTGAATGACTTGGTAAATGTGTATATACTTCCAAAAAGAGGTGTTGTTCAATTCTCCTTTCTGTCTATTTTATTATTTTTGTCAATGCATAAAGAAGTTTTCGTAACAACATATATAAATAAGAAAATATATTCAAAAAGGATGTGTCTTATTTTGCATATATGTTAGACAAAAAATTTGAAAATAAGAAAATTAAAGATGAGAATATCCCATATTGTTTCTTGGAGACTTTCTCTACTTGCCACCCGAAATGCAAGTTAAATTAAGAATAAATCTTATATCGGGAGTGATGAGGAGTCGATCCATGAGGTAACTCTGTGATAGTGAACGTGAGATGATTGAGCCCTTAAACCACAATCAATGAATGAAAGCTCATTAGTCGTACTCCAAGAGGAGGCCCCGGGGAGAACGCTCTGACAATCAATTCAGTTTTCCGATGGAAGGAATTAGTGTATGAGAGTGAGTATGAAGAGTAATATTGAATGTTACCCTTTTCACCTAATTGTGTGGCCTTATATGGTAAGGGATGAGCAAAAGTCTCGCATTTAGGAGACGAGAGCATCAATCATGATACAAACAGTGAAGCTAATTAGTGAAGGCATCCTATGTCTTCTGTCTAAGGTGTGATTGGTTCGGAAGTTATATCGGAAGTGGTTCATACATTACATTTTATTGTCTGCATGTGTCATTTTGTCGCAAGGCGAATTGGTTGTGGATGTGATAGGCCAGCCATCAAGCAGAAAGGCTAGCATGTGGTGGGTTGGCATGGCAGCGAGACTGTCGGGCTGCCAAGCAACTCTTAGGAAGGAAAGTCTTGTCATGAAGACCGTCGTCTAGGCATGACTAAGCATTGTTGTTGTTGGGCCATTTCACATGGATAGGATGAATGTTATCAAGTCCCCTTAGTCCTAGCCATTTTGACATATACTTACCTAGTCATGATGGGTTGGATTATCCAGTGTTAGGTGTCGTGTGACAGGATATTGCTTTGTTAGTTACTCAACACATAACATCCATGCAGCACACGGTCTAAAACCCGACGGTTTTACCACATTAGTTGTCTGCCTGACTGTTCACGGTATGTTGTGACACTATCTATCCATTTGGATAATAAGCTCTCGATAGAACCTCATTCTTGCTATCATCCCTCTTGACGTTTTTCAGCCGACAAACCCATCATGCTAATAAGTAACACCAAAGAACAATTGAGGTCCCACCTATATTTGTTGATATTCATCAATTCATTTTCATGAGATAACTCGGGCCTTAAGAACTTGGAAAAATCTTCATCAGGTGTTGGATGGTGTCTCGAATCCCCAAGCCTTTATCATACAAGAACAGGCAGGGAGACTCTCTATACAATCCTTGATCTGAGTCGAACCAACTGTCCTTATGCACAATGTCGAAATGTCCTTCCATACCCAAACTTACGAAACGCAATATCACATATGGAGAATCAAAGAAATGTTGCTCCTTATAACTTGAACTTCCATCATCACATTCCAAAACTTCAGAAATTTGTAATAATCACTAAAACAACCACCCAAACATCAATCAAACAATCTCAATCCATTATCATCACACGTTCTGGGGGAACACTACGAATTCCAACTATATCACTTTATCCTTATACTCAAAGAAGACTTTCTTCGGACACTGATTTACTTCTACACTTGCGACGATACCTGATTACAACACAAAACAAAGAAAGTTGCATATCCGCTTCTGAAAATGATCCACAACTACCAATCCTTGGCAATAGAGAACCAATATTTGTTGCAAGCTAATTAAGTTCTAACACTCCAAGACACAACCTGAGTTATCTAAGTGCTTCCTCGCGAACATACATGACACTCCCATACTGACCCATTTCAAGGACGAGCTCCCGTACCTCTCGTATGATAAATTCAATACACTATTTGAGCGGTCTATCTGCTCCCCTTACGAAGATACTCAATGTTCCTAAGGGGAAATACTTGACAACATGAGTTTATTGTCCAACGATTCCTATATCACGAGGATAACTCATGTATTGTTGAAGGCATAAACCCACTCGGTTACCCAAGTTGTACCCATGATATGATCAATTCTTGCATTCTATCCGACATCGTGACAGAAATCCAACAAACCCTTGATAGTTACATTGTGGAAACTTTGTAACCATGAGCACTTTGATGAAAAATTGCCTCCTATCTCTAGCCTATCTCCTTAGATTTAGGTTCTTAGCTTTTGGGTGTGAAACATTAGAGGTACTATCATTTGGATACTAGTCTTCCCAAAAGCAACAAGAGATCAAGGAATCAAGTAGACAAATCGATTTTTCTAAAGATATATATGTTGGATTTGGTATGTACTTGACCCGATAGTAGCATGGTCCTTTTAGGTTGCCTTCACCAGTATAATTTGATAGGATGGTTTTTTGAGAATAAGGGTATTTACGATTTATTAATATATTATAAGTATAATATATTAATATGGTTATTTAATTAGTATTGTCCAAGAATTAATTTGGAGTTAATTTTGTGGTAAAAAAAGACTAATTAAATATGGAATGATTGATTATGTAAATCAATGATATTTATAGTTTTGGCTAAGCGATCCATGATTATGCAAGTGGGCTAAACCAATAATATAACCCATGGATAGTCCATGGAGGTTAAACCCATGGATTATAGGAATGTGGAAAGTCATGGATCATTAGGATTTGCAAAGTGTAACCCTAGCACTTTCCACAACTATAAATAGCCCCCTCCATGCACCGAAATTGGTTGCGCCTTCAAGAGAGACAAGTAACTTGTTCTCTTAGAACCTCCTTTGCATATTGGTGTTTGTGAACCATTAGAGGCATCACACTTGAGGTGCTCAAGTTTCCAAAGGTCAAGAACTCTACCCTACTCAAGAGGTATGCATCCTAACTATGTTTTAATTATATATGGCTTCAATTGTATGCTAACTAGGGTGAATGCTTTGGAAAAATAAAATGCATGTATAATTAGAGAAAACATAGATCCAAAGCATTTAGGGTTGCATGTGCACTTAGGAAGTGTTATACTGCTCAAAACCTAACAGTGGTATTAGAGCCTATGATTGTTTTCTATTATATTTGATGCTTGCTTGTTTTCAAAGTTGAAAAAATCGTGTTTTCTGCATTCTGAGCGATGAACTCGTCGAGTTCCCCTGGACTGGGGAACTCGACGAGTCCATGCATAAATGAAGCTATTCGACGAGTCCAGTTCATGGACTCGCCGAGTTGGCTGATCAGAGTGCAGAAATTCGTATTTTTGGCAAAAATTGGATATGATCGTTACCCCCAAACTGTTTTGAATCATAAAAATATGTTTTTTAAGATATGGTAGTGATCATGTTCATCCAATTGAAAGATAATTGTCAAAGTTTTAAAATAGTTGTAGTTTTATATGATAAACCAAATTGTTTTTAAAATTGTTGATTTAGAATTGTCTTGTTTATGAGTTTAGTTAGATCATCAATTATGTGATAATGTAGTTGTTAGAAAAATGATCTAATTCATGTTGAATGACCTTTATAACTTGTCCTCAAGTTATGTAAAATAAACAGTCTCATCATTAAAATCAAATTAAACTCATAGGTTATGAATGTGAAGAGTTTTGACAAGTTTCAAACTTGTCATCAAGTTTTTGAATTTGCAAAGTCTCATTAAATGAAACTTTAATTCCAAACCCTAGACTTTTAAAAGTTAAAATTCAACCCTTATACTTTATAATATTATAGTTTAGTATTATATATATATATATATATATATATATATATATATATAAGAGCAAGTCAGTCTTACCGTTAGTAGGTCTCATTAATGAAGCCAGTCTATAAGGGGAGTATAAGGTTACTGTCTATAAAATGGTGGTTTAATGGGTGTCTACTCTCACCCACCGCTTCCTTGAGTGGTGGAGGGTCGTTAGCCGAACGGGTATGATAGGACACCAATTCTCCCTCATTAAAAGTATAGTGATAAATATAAAGTAGCTAAACTTTTATTTAATTCCCAATCTTAGTTACTTTAGGAAAAATGTGAAAATGGTGCTAATCCATGAAATTACACTTTGCACCTTGTTAAGTCGTTAGTGGAGCATGTGTGGTTAACATACACTAATTTGGGACTGACAATGTGTGGCAAAGGGTAGCTTGATGTTAATTATAGATCAATGGAGCGTGTGTGGTTAACCGGCACATTGATTAGGTAATTTGTAACATTAGGTGTATCATGTTAATTTGCATGGTTATTGACATCTTGTTTATGATCATCGACATCCCAGTCACAAACTTGAAGGGCACAATCGGGATTGAAACATGCCTTTGAAAAGTTCAATGAATCTCAAAGATCTAGGAATTTAAAACCAATTAAAACCTAATAATCTATTTCGTTTCTCATGGTGGAGATTGGTAAATCGTCATTTACCTACCTACAAATATTCAGCAATTTGATCAAAGCATCCCTATTCTCAATTGTAGAACATTGTGTTGGATCCTAGCCTTAATATTTCATATTGGGTGTAATATTAAGGTTTCTCATCTAATCTAAACTTTGTTCTTCTTCTTTTCAGATGTCTATTCCAAACAATGCTTCTACACCAATTCATTTAGGCTCTTTCTCCCTAATGAACCTATGTGGGAGGGTCATTTTTTATGGCTCAAATTTCAGTGACTGGATTCAAAACATCAGAATGGCTATTCGTTATGAGGAAAAAGAATATGTCCTTGATAAAGAGCTAAAGGAGATTGATGTCACCAGTGCTACTCCTGAACAAATCGTTGATCACACTACTCATAAGAGGGATGAGACAAAGGTGTCGTGTCTTATGATTGCAACCATGACTGCTGAGCTACAAAAGTCATATGAGGACTACTATCCCTATGAAATGTATCATGATTTGATTGAAAGATACCATCAAAGTGCTCGGTAGGAAAGGTATGAGATCATTGCCTCCATGATCACAACCAAAATGAAGGATGGTGAACCCATCACGACCCACTTGCAAAAGATGCAGAGATATGTGGACCGCTTGTTGAAATTGAATGTCATTTTTGATGAAGAGTTGGCCATAGATATAATTCTACACTCTTTGTTATGATCATTTTCGTATGACTTATCATATGAACAAGGAGGAGGTCACTCTTAGCAAGCTTCAAGGCCTTTTAAGGACTGCAGAAAGCAACCTTAAAGACAATTCAGTTGTGTCTACTCCTACTACTACTTCTGCCCCTGTTGTGGCAATAAGACATGGAAAGGGAAAGAAGAGGATGGCTCCCTCCAAGAGCCGCAAGGGAAATTCTCTTGATGGATCCTCTTCTAGTAGGACCAAAGTTGGTTTTGTTAATCACTCTTCCAATCCGAAGGATGCTAACTGCTTCCATTGTCATGAAAAATGGCATTAGAAACGGAGTTGCCCCAAGTACTTTCAGGACATAAAGGATGGGAAGATTAAACCCTCCATTGCAGGTATTTACACTATTCAATCTAACAACTCATCACATGCTAATTCTTAGGTCCTTGATACAGGTTGTGGATTTCACATTTGTTCTGAATTGCAGGGACTAAAAAGAAGTAGGGATGTGGAGCACGTGAAGATAAACTTAATCATGGGAAATAGGAAAATGCCGCATGTGACCAAGACGGAGTTTATTCTTTATTGCTTAGAAATGGTTTAAATTTAGATTCGAATAATTGTTGTTACTCGAACGACATGGCGATAAATATTATTTCATTTCATAGTTTGTACAAACAAGGTTTTACCTTTTCGTTTAATAATGAAGTTGGTGCAATTTATGCTTATTATAATGGTGTATTTTATTTTAAAGCATTACCTTGCAATGGTGTATACGAAACTTTGAATGTTATAGATAAGTTAGGAAATAATGTGTTGAATATTGATTCGTCCAATGTTTTGGACAAGGCATGCTTGTGGCATTGTCGTCTTGGACATGTCAACAAGAAACGCATAGCCCAACTCCAAAAGGATGGAGTTTTGGAGTCATTCGACCTAAAGTCAGATGACACTTGCGAATTTTGTTTACTTGGAAAGATGATCAAGTCACCCTTCACTGGTGAAAGAGGTGAAGTTTTGTTGGACCTCATACACACCGATGTATGTGGACCATTCAGAACCGCCACAAGGGATGCTAACCGCTTCTATGTGACTTTTACTAATGATTACAGTAGGTATGGCTATATCTACTTAATCAAGCATAAGTTATAAACATTTGAAAGGTTCAAAGAGTTTAAGCAAGAAGTGGAGAGTCAACTGGGCAGGAAGATAAAGATGCTACGATCTGATCGTAAAGGAGAGTATCTTAGTATCGAGTTCCTTGACTATCTTAAGGAATATGGAGTTGTTTCACAATTGACGCCACCTAGGACACCGCAGCTTAATGGTGTGGCTGAGAGGCGCAATAGGACCTTGCTAGACATGGTTCGTTCCATGATGAGTCAAGCTTCATTACCAATCTTATTCTGGGGGTATGCCTTAGAGACCCCCGCCCGTATCCTTAATCTAGTTCCCACCAAAAAGGGTTTCCAAAACACCTCATGATATGTGGACAGGGAATGTTCCCACATTAGACCACATCAAAGTTTGGGGTTGCGAAGCTTTTGTGAGAAGAGAAACTCACGACAAGCTCGAACCTTAGAGTGAGCGATGTATTTTCATCGGCTACCCGCAGAAGTCCTTTGGATATCTCTTCTATAGACCGAGTGACAATGTTGTCTTCATTGCGAGGAGAGGAGTCTTTCGAGAGAGAGAGAAAAAAATCATATGCTAAGGTGACAGTGGGAGGCAAATTGACCTTGAAGAGCTTCAAGAGTTAAGTGATGAAGGAACCTCAAACAGTAGCACCCAACCCAAGGAGGAAACTTCGGTTGAACCAATTGACAAGTCAGTACCTCCGAGGCGTTCTAATAGGGTTAGCGTTTCACCTGTGGTATATGGTTTTCATATACAGCTGAGGGTGATACATTTATCAGTGATAGTACGCTGATAAATTTGGATGAATCTAACAACTACAAGGAAGCCATGACAGGCCCCAAGTCTGCTAAATGGAAATAGGCTATGGTCAGCGAGATTCAGTCCATGTATGACAATCAAGTTTGGAACTTGGTTGATAATGTATTGGGTCGTAAGGTAGTCGGGTGCAAATGGATCTTCAAGAAGAAGACCGACATGGATGGGAATGTACACACATATAAGACGCGACTGGTTGCGAAGGGCTTTACTCAAACTCCGGGAGTTGACTATGATGAGACCTTCTCACCAGTAGCGAAGATTAAATCTATAAGGGTTATGCTAGCCATAGCTGCATTTCATGACTATGAAATATGGCAAATGGATGTCAAAACTGTTTTCCTTAATGGAAAGTTGGCTGAGGATGTTTACATGAGTCAACCAGAGGATTTTGTCAATGCAAAGTTGTAACGACCCGTCTCCGGTATGATGATTCCTTGGTTTTTATTTTGAAGTTTTGCAAGAGGGACTCGGCGAGTTCATAGCCTGACTTGCCGAGTAGGGACGGGATTTCGAGCACGTGTTAGTTGGCGACTCAGTGAGTCCATATTCTGGACTCGGCGAGTCTGTCCGTCTGGGAGAAACCCTAAATCCCCGGGTTGCCCACTATTTAAGCCCCCTTATGGCCTCCATTCTCGCCTCCTTCACCCTCAGAAGCTGTGAGAAAACCCTAATTCATTCTTGAGTGATTATAAGTGATTTTGTGTGCAATTGTGAAGGCTTGAAGAAGGAGAAGAAGAAAGGAGCAAGGAGAAGGATTGTGGAGCAGGGATTCAAGGGAAAGCAAGAGCTCTTTGAGGTATTCTTCAGATTTCCTTCCCTTTTATGCTTTAAAACCCCCTCTAGATCTAGTTGATGCTTTTCTCAAGCCTTATGTTGATATGGAAACCCTATTATGTCGAAATATCCTTAGATCTGTTTATTTAGGAGTTGTAGCACCCAGATCTATTGCCTTTATGGAGCTATTTTGCATATTAACCCTAGATCTACCCCTTTTAAGCATCTTTTAGCCTTTATTCCCTTGTTCATGCGTTTGTACACGTAAAGTTGGAAACTTTACGTGGTAAATCAACTTATTGGACTCAGATCTATCTTGTGTATGTATTGGATTCGAGCAGAATCGAGTGTAGAATAGTTGCATGGCGGTGACTCGGCGAGTCGGAAGAACGACTCGGCGAGTCGAGTCGCGAGTCCCCGATTTCTTCCTTTTGAGCGGTGCCGAGTGGGTCTAGTGAGTAGTGGAGTGGACTCAGCGAGTTTGAGGGTAGACTCAGTGATGGAGGGACTCGGCGAGTTGTTCATACAACTCGGCGAGTCCAAGGCAATCTTCTTAAGCTCAAGAACAACTCGTCGAGTTGTTCATATGACTCGACGAGTCGGATGAAGGTTGTCTGAGTTCTTGGATCGAGAGGGTACTCGTCGAGTCGATGTCATACTCGACGAGTAGCCACGAGTAGGATTGAGAAGTGAGATTAGAGACTCGGCGAGTTGGCGGCCCAACTCGGCGAGTCAGGTCAACTGTGGGTTGACTTTGACCTAGAGTTGACTTTGACCAAGAGTTGACCTTGACCTAGAGTTGACTTTGACCAAGGGTAAAAGAGTCATTTTACCCAGTGCAGTGTTTAGTATTTGATTGAGTGTGTTTATGGACTTGTAGCCGGGGAGATACCGGAGCAGCAGCAGTTAGCTTCCAGAGCCATACACACATCAGCCAGTTCACGAGGTGAGTTTCCTTCCAGTAGGAATGGGTCTAAGGCCACAATGCCGACCCGTTTAGCTAGTAGTAGTATCCGGATTTTGATCCGATGTAGTAGTTAGCATGTTTGATGCCTTCGTGGCTTAGACATGATTTATGTGTGATCATGCTAGTGATATGTTTATGCTATGTTCAGTCAGCTTCGGACTTCGGTCAGATGTCAGCTTCGGACTTCGGTTCGATGTAGGGGACAAGGTCCCAGTCAGCTTCGGATTTCGGTCCGATGTCAGCTTCGGACTTCGGTTCGATGTAGGGGACAAGGTCCCAGTCAGCTTCGGATTTCGGTCCGATGTCAGCTTCGGACTTCGGTCCGATGGAGGGGGCAAGGCCCCAGTCAGTTAGCTTCGGGCTTCGGTCCGATGTAGGGGACAAGGTCCCAGTCAGTCAGCTTCGGACTTCGGTTCGATGGAGGGGGCAAGGCCCCAGTATGTGCTTGATATGTTATTGTATGGTATGTGGTAGTTTGGGGGAGCTCACTAAGCTTCGTGCTTACAGTTTCAGTTTTGGTTTCAGGTACTTCCGCAAGCAGAGGGAAGAGCTCGGGATGATGGCATCGCACACACCACATCTTCAGCTTTTATCCTGGGAGTTGATTTAGTTTTTGATCTGATATGACATAGTTATGATACAGTTTTCCGCACAGTGTTTTTATTATGTTTGGGATACATCACGTATGGTTTTATGATATGACACTCAGATTATGGTTTTTGGTTATATTGAAAAATGAAATTTTTGGGTCGTATTTTTGGGTCGTTTCAAAAGTATCCTAATAGAGTGTTTAAGCTTGAGAAATCCATATATGGATTAAAACAAGCATCTCGCAGATGAAATCTTTGTTTTGATAAGAAAGTTAAAGAGTTCGGATTTTCGAGAAGCGAAGATGAGTCATGTGTATATGTCAAAGCTAGTGGGAGTATAGTTAGCTTTCTGGTGTTGTATGTAGATGACATACTACTCATAGGAAATGACATCCCAACCTTGCAGGAGGTCAAGTCCTAACTTGGGAAGTGTTTCTCCATGAAGGACCTCGAAGAAGTTTCATATATCCTAGGGATAAGGATATTGAGAAACATAAGTAAAAGACTAATAGGACTTAGTCAAAGTACCTACTTGGACAAAGTGTTGAAACGTTTTAGCATGGAGAACTCCAAGAAAGGTGACTTACCTATCCAAGACAATACCAAACTGAGTAAGACTCAGAGTCTGAGTACAAAGGCTGAGATAGTAGAAATGAGTCATATACCATATGCTTCCGTAGTAGGTTCGATCATGTATGTTATGACTTGTACTCGCCCTGATGTGACATTTGCTATGAGCATGGTCAAAAGATATCAAGGGAAACCTAGTAAAGCCTATTAGACTGTGGTTAAGAATATTCTTAAGTACCTGTGAAGGATTAAGGATTAGGTCCTTACTCTCGATGGGAGTGATAACTTGAGAGTAACAGCATACAGTGATGCGAGCTTTCAAACCGACAAAGATAATTTATGCTCTTAGTTGGGCTGAGTGTTTACCCTGAATGGAGGAGCAGTAACATAGAAAAGTTCTAAGCAGGAGACTGTAGTCAACATGTGAATCAGAGTACATATCAGCAAGCGAAGCAGCGAAGGAGGCGATATGGTTGAAAAACTTCATCGGAGACCTTGGAGTTATTCCATCCATAAATAAGCCTATGGAATTTTTTTGCGATAATGAAGGGGCGGTTGCCTTAACTAAGGAACCAAGAGATCATGGAAGATCTAGACATATCGACAGACAGTACCACTTCATAATACATTAAGTAGAAGAAGGGCACCTCGTGGTGAAGAGGATATCGTCAGAGGACAACCCAGCAGATCCCCTTACAAAGGGACTGACTAGGGTTAAGCACTTGCAGCATGCGATGGGCATTGGGCTAAAGGACGATATTAGTTTTAGTGATTAGATAAACCAAAAATTGTAATAGCTAAATTGTAATTGACATTTGATGATGAATAAAATGAGTTTTATTTATAAGTAAGGTTACTGTCTTGTGTCAATTATTTACTATTGTTTCACTTTGCATGTTTTGACTTTCAGAATAAATAAGATTTATTTAAACTATCCACATACTTTAGAAGTAGGTATGAAAGAAGAATGTCATGAGTTGGCTTGTAGGATTGTCTAAGGAGTTAGTCATAGCAACATGTTTGCTACACCATTCATGAGTACTTCTGAAATAAGATTTGAGTATTGGATCAACCTGCGCTCACTTGAATCACTTCATGGAATTTATCACGAGTGATCGTGAGACGATAATATCATATATATATATATATATATATATATATATATATATATATATATATATGTCTTAAAACCTAGATATATGAGTTGTTGACTATGAGTTAGTCATGCATTGATGACACAAAAACTCATCAGTAACTTGATGTTATAAAACGCACCGTTGTGCACGATTTAATGAATAGTTAGTACAAGCATATAATGTCGAATTTTATTTGTTCCTTTTATCCTAAGAGGATTAAAAGTGATATCTTGGGCCCCTCAATGATTATGTTTTAACTTATGTGTCAGGCCCGGTCAGAACTAAACTGATGTGTTCAGTTATGTTCTATGTTCAGTTATGTTCTATGTCAGACAATAAGTATGACATTGTTCAATGTATTTGTCCAGCTGATATCTTGAGAACAGAGAAGTATATGATCCCTTATCTAAAGGATGCGTCACTGACTGGGTCAGAGTTGACAACGGCTTTTGGAAGCTTACGATTGCTAAGTCGGATCCTGAAGTCACATATGCAGCTATAGTTATTAGACTTATCCAAGTGGGCGACTGTTAGATTTGGTGTCTAAGCCCATAACTATAACTAGTATGTACTTGACCCGATAGTAGCATGGTCCTTTTGGGTTGCCTTCACGAGTGCAATTTGATAGGGTGGTTTTTTGATAATAAGGTAATTTACGATTTATTAATATAATATAAGTATAATATACTAATATGGTTATTTAATTACTATTGTCCAATCAACTAATTTGAAGTTAATTTTGTGGTCAAAAGAGACTAATTAAATATGGACGAATTGATTATGTAAATCAATGATACTTATAGTTTGGGCTAAGTGATCCATGATTATGTAAGTGGGCTAAACCAATAATATAGCCCATGGATAGTCCATGGAGGTCCAACCCATGGATTATAGGAATGTGGAAAGTCATGGATCATTAGGGTTTGCAAAGTCTAAGCCTGTAACTATATTTGATATGTACTTGATCCGGTTGTGGATGGTCCTTTTGGGTTGCCTTCACCAAAGCAGTTGGACATGATGAATTATGAAGAGATAGAGGTTATTATGTTTTATTAATATATTATATGAGTAATATATTTTAAAAGAGAAATCATATAGTTTAATTAATATTGGTCAAGAATTAATTAAAAATTAATTTTGTGGCTAAAAGAGATTAACTAAATAAGGGGGACTGGAACTGTCAATTATAAGATAATTGATTTTGGGCTGTGAATCCTTATGGATATAAAGGGGGACAAAAATTAGAGTGTAAGCCCACTCTAATTTCATCCAAGGGGCCTTATTCCATAAGGTTCTTGAAGTTGCTTAGGGCCTAAGTTATCTAATTAAGGTTTTGACTGAAACCCTAGCAGCTCAGCTATTTAAGGACCCCTAGGGTACCCAAAATCGGCTACCACTTATTCCAGAGACTCCTTGAGCCGATTTTGTGCCTCCGTTCCCTTCATTTCTCAATCATCTTTTTGCCTTGGTGTTTGTAAGCCACTAGAGGTGTTACACGTGTGACACTAAGCTTTTGAAGATCAAAGATTCTTGCAACTATTGAAAGGTATCATATAAACTTATTTTATTGTAGATCTCGTTTTAACAGTATGCTAGATTAGGGTTTCAAGATTTGGATAAATTTGCATATATAATAGAGAAACCTAGATCCAAAGTTTTAGGGTTTTACATGTGCACATATGATGTTCTTTTGCTTAAAACCCATCAGTGGTATCAGAGCCTTACTTGGTTTCTATTGTATTTGATGCATAGTGTCTTTATTCATTGTTTAAAATCAATTTTTTGCCTATCTACCTGACAGACTCATCGATCCCAATGAGGTACTCTATGAGTAGGATGTACTTGGAGAGTCCTGTAAGGGGCTCGACGAGTCAGGCTGTCAGACAGACGGATTTTCGGGATTTTTGCTTATTTTGACTTGGGATAATTACCATAATTGCTTCTAATTAATAAAATACGAATTTTATTGATTCCTTATGATTATCTTTGTCAAAATAAAAGAATTTTTGTCATCTAATTAGATAATTATTACCTTATTTGATAAATGTTAATTATTTGAATTATTTGATCAATTATCTTGCATGAAATTGGATTAGGTCAAAAAATAGATAATCACCAAAACTAACTATATAATTGTTTATTTGAATCTTGATTTAGATAGTTTTGAAATGTTTTAAAACTTGCCCTCAAGTTTTGGAGTTTAAATTTTTGATTAAAAGTTTAATTTTGAAATAATTAAATTCCAAACCCAAGAACTTTACAAGTTTAAAATTCACCCTATACTATTATGATATTATAAGAATAATTATTATATATATATATATATATATATATATATATATATATATATATATATATATATATAAGATAAATGTTAGTCTTACTGTTAGTAGGCCTCATTCACTAAGTCGATCTATAAGGGGGTATAAGGTTATGGTCTATAAAATGGTCGTTTAATGGGTGTCCACTCTCACTCACCGCTTCCTTTATTGGTGGAGGGTCGTTAGCCGAACGGGTAGGATAGGGCAACCAGTTCCTCATTAAAAGTATAATGAATAATAAAGTAACTAAATGTTTTTATAAAATTCTCAATCTTAGTTACTTTAGGAAAAATATGAATTTAATGCTAATCCATGGAATTACACTTTGTACCATTTCCAAGATGTTAGTGGAGCGTGTGTAGTTAACCGGGACACTAATTTGGCTCTAAGCAAAGGTGGCAAAAGGTGACTTGTTATTTGTCATAGATCAATGGGGCATGTGTGGCTAACTGGCACATTGATTCGGTGACTGTAACATCGAGGGCACCAAGTACATTCACAAGGTTATTTACACCCTGTTTGTGATCCTCGGTATCTTAGTCACAAACTTGAGGGACATATCGAGATTTAAACATGTCATTGAAAATTTCAATGAATCTCAAAAGATTTAGGAGTTTCAATACATTTAAAACTTAGTCGTTTTGTTTTTCATGGTGGAAATTAGTGAATCGCCATTCACTTACCTTCAAATTATTTGCAATTTTAAATTACGATATCCCTCTTTTAAGTTGTAAATAATGATGTTGGATCCTAGCCCTAATTTCTCATTTGGGTGTTTAATTGGGAATTCTTATCTAGTCAAACTTTGTCTCTTTTCCTTTTCAGATGTCGAACTCGAACAACAGCAACGCTTCAGGCTCTACCTCATTCGACTCGTTCTCACTCACGAACTTGTGTGGAAGGGTGATCTTCGATGGGACCAATTTTAATGATTGGATCCGGAACATCCTAATGGTTACCCGCTATGAGGAAAAGGAGTATGTCCTCGACAAGGAGCTGAATGAGGTGAACATAAACACTGCTACTCCCGCGGAGATTGCTGCCTTTGAGGCCCACGACCGAGATGCTACGAAAGTCGATTGCATCATGCTTGCAAAAATGACTACAGAACTCCAGAAGTCCTACGAGGACTACTATCCATATGAAATACATCAGGATTTGTTGGACCGATTCCACCAAAGTGTTAGACAGGAGAGGTACGAGATCATCACTTCGATGATCACGACCAATATGAGTGACGAAGAGTCTATCACTACTCATCTGCAGAAAATGCAGAGGTATGTCGACCGCCTGTTGAAGTTAAATATTAACTTCGATGAAGAGCTGACGATTGATATCATTCTTCATTCGCTGCCATGCTGCTTCAAACAGTTTTGCATGACCTACCACATGAACAAAGAGGAGGTCAGCTTGAGCAAGCTTCAATGCTTGTTAAGGACTATTGAGAGCAACCTCAAGGACAAATCCGTTGCACAAACTCTTACTCCTGCTGCTGCCCCAGTCTTTGCTATTGGGAAAGGAAAGGGTAAGAAGAGGAAGGATCCTTCAAAGAGTCACCATAAGGGAAAGTACCATGATGGTACCTCTTCAAGTGGAACCAAGGTTGGTCCTACTACACCCACTTCAAACCCAAAGGATGTAGAGTGCTATCACTGCCACGACAAAGGGCATTGGAAACAAAGTTGCCCGAAATATCTGCAAGATATCAAGGATGGAAAGATCAAGCTGTCCTACGCAATTATTTATACTGTTCAATCTTATGATTCATCACATGCTATTTCTTGGGTTCTCTATAAAGGGTGTGGTTTTCACATTTGTTCTGATTTGTAGGGCCTAAGAAGAAATATGGATGTGTAGCATGGGAAGATAAACTTGAACATGGGGAACAAAAGAGCATCAAATGTCACCAAGATTGGAGTTTACTCTTTAGTGATTAGTAATGGATTAGGACTAGATTTGAATAACTGTTGGTATTCACCAAAAATAGCAAGAATCATCATTTCTTTTCATGGTTTGTATAGATAAGGATTTAGATATTCATTTGATAATGAAAAGGGTTCTATTAATGCTTATCTTAATGGTGTTTTCTATTTTGAAGCATTGCCTTGTAATTGACCCTCAAGCAGGGTACTGATTCGGTTGCGGTGATCACGCGGAAGTTTCATGAGAGGGCGATGTTCTGCCCCGAGCTGGTGTCCACAGAGCGGGCTCGGATGAGCCGGTACTTGGGTGTTTTGAGGAGGGATATCCGTGAGTTTGTGTCAAACTCCACCTATCATACCTTTGTTGAGCTTCAGGCGAATGCCAGGAAGCGCGAGATCGAGTTGGAGACCCAGGCCAGGGAGGAGGCCGAGTCTCAGCGGGTGGACCGGCGGCCGGCTCAGTCTCAGCTGGCAGCCAAGCGGACCAAGTCCGCCGATTCGAGGACGGGAGGTCCGAAGGGCCGCACTTGCGGAAAGTGCGGCAAGGGTCATGATGGGGCGTGTCGATCTGGTGCTTGCTACAAGTGTGGCAAGGAGGGGCACATTGCTAGGGAGTGCCCCAAGGGGTTTATGGTTTGCTTTCATTGCAACCAGACAGGCAATCGGAAGGCCGAGTGCCCTCAGCTTCTTCAGGGATCTGCACCTACTGCCAGAGCCACTGCGACTCGACCGGTGAAGGCCGAGGCCCCGAGGGCTCGTGGGAGAGCCTTTCAGCTGACTGCGGAGGAGGTCCGCGCTGCGCCCGATGTTGTGGCAGGTATGCTGTATTTTATGTATTTATTTTGATGTCGCGATGTTATGCTTATGTTATGATATACGTAGGTACCTTCCTTGTGAACTCTGTGCCTGCGTTAGTATTATTTGACTCGGGTGCGAGTAGGTCCTTTGTATCCTTAGCTTTTAGTCAGCATATCAACGTTAGTCGTGAGTCGTTGAGCCGGCCTCTGAGAGTTTCTATAGCTGACGAGAGAGTGATTTGTGCCACGGAGGTTCTCCGGGGATGTGTGTTAGAGATTTTCGGGGTTGTGTTTCCGATTGACCTGATTCCTATTGCGATGGGTGATGTCTGTGTCATTGTGGGCATGGACTGGTTGAGCCGATTCGGCGCCGTCATCGACTGTGAGCGTCAGCTGGTGACTATACGAGACCCTAGTGGGGGAGTCCTTTCGGTGTACGGCGAGGGTACCCGTTCGGGACCAGCTTTTTGTTCGGCCGCTAGGGCGAGGCAGTGTCTACAGCAGGGCTGTAAGGGTTTTGTGGCGTATGTGATGGATACGCGGGAGGTTTCCGAGAGACCGAGATCAGTTGAGGAGGTCCCAGTGGTGCGTGAGTTTCCAGATGTTTTCCCCGAGGAGCTGCCGGGAGTACCTCCTGTGAGGCAAGTAGAGTTTGGTATCGATCTGGTTCCGGGGGCCGCGCCTATTGCTAAGGTGCCTTATCGTCTTGCACCTCCAGAGATGCAAGAGTTGTCCTCGCAGCTTCAGGAGTTGTTGGGGAAGGGATTCATTCGGCCGAGCAGCTCGCCGTGGGGAGCGCCTATTCTGTTCGTCAAGAAGAAGGATGGTTCACACCGGATGTGCATTGATTACCGGGAGTTGAACAAGTTGACGGTCAAGAACCGTTACCCGTTACCGAGGATCGATGATTTATTCGATCAGTTGCAGGGAGCATCTTGGTTTTCCAAGATTGATCTGAGGTCAGGGTACCATCAGGTGAGAGTACGGGATGAGGACGTCCAGAAGACAGCGTTTAGGATGCGATATGGGCATTATGAGTTTGTGGTGATGCCTTTCGGGCTCACCAATGCCCCGGCTGTGTTCATGGATCTCATGAATAGGGTATGCAGGCCGATGTTGGATCGGTCAGTGATTGTATTTATCGACGATATTTTAGTGTATTCGAGATCTAGAGAGCAGCATGAGGAGCATTTGAGGGAGGTCCTTGAGGTATTGAGATCGGAGAAGCTTTATGCAAAGTTCTCCAAATGTGACTTCTGGTTGCGGGAGGTCCAATTTCTAGGACATGTTGTTAATCAGGAAGGGATATTGGTCGATCCGGCCAAGGTTGAGGCGGTGATAAGTTGGGAGGTGCCGAAGTCACCCTCTGAGATCAGGAGCTTCCTTGGGTTGGCAGGGTACTATCGGAGATTTATTAAGGATTTCTCCAAGATCGCAGTGCCGCTCACCAGATTGACCCGGAAGGGTGTTGCATTCTCATGGGGACCCGAGCAGCAAACCTCCTTTGAGACACTTCGCCAAAGGTTGTGCGAAGCCCCGGTATTAGCTCTCCCGGAAGGGATGGAAGATTTTGTAGTATATTGTGATGCATCGATCTCGGGGTTGGGTGCAGTGTTGATGCAGAGGGGTCATGTGATAGCTTATGCGTCGAGGCAGCTAAAGCCTCATGAGGCGAGATATCCCACGCATGATTTAGAGTTGGGGGCAGTAGTGTTCGCTCTCAAGATTTGGCGTCACTACTTGTATGGGGTTCGATGTACAACATACACGGACCATAAGAGCTTGAAGTATCTGATGGATCAGCCCAACCTAAATATGCGTCAGAGGAGGTGGTTGGATGTGGTCAAGGATTATGATTGTGAGATCCTGTACCACCCAGGCAAGGCTAATGTGGTAGCCGATGCATTGAGCCGCAGGGCGGAGAGCACTCCACTGCGAGATGTATGTTTGAGATTGACTGTGATAGCTCCAGTATTGGATGCTATTCGTGAGGCACAGGCCGAGGCTGTGCAACCAGAGATGCAGAAGAGAGAGCGGGTCGTTGGTTTGGTTTCAGAGTTCGTTACGGATGGACGAGGGCTTATGACGTTTCAGGGTCGGATTTGGGTACCGTTCGTGGGTGGTACGCGTATTACTTTGATGGAAGAGGCTCATCGATCGAAATTCTCGATCCATCCCGGGGCTACGAAGATGTATTTGGATTTGAGGAAAGAGTATTGGTGGCCCTGTATGAAGAGGGACGTCGCATGGTTCGTTGAGAGGTGTTTGACCTGCCGTAGGGTTAAAGCCGAGCACCAGAGACCGCATGGCAAGTTGCAGCCATTGGAGGTTCCCGAGTGGAAGTGGGAACAGATCACTATGGATTTCATTACCAAATTGCCGAGGACTGCCAGAGGAGTCGATGCCATTTGGGTGATTGTGGATAGGTTGACGAAGAGTGCACACTTCCTTGCCATCAGTGAGAGTTCTTCAGCGGAGAAGTTGGCGGAGATATATGTGAGAGAAGTGGTATCTCGGCATGGGGTGCCGATCTCGATTGTTTCAGACCGTGATGTGCGCTTCACTTCCGTATTTACCCTTGGCAGAGTTTTCCTACAACAACAACCATCATTCGAGCATTGGTATGCCACCCTTTGAGCTGTTGTATGGCAGGAGATGTCGAACCCCCATTTGCTGGGGAGAGGTGGGGCAGAGAGTGATGGGCAGTACAGAGATCGTGCTTCAGACGACAGAGCAGATTCAACAGGTTAGGCAGAGGTTATTGACCGCCCAGAGCCGACAGAAGAGTTATGCGGACAGACGCCGATCCGAACTTGAGTTTCAAGTCGGCGACTTTGTTCTCCTGAAGGTCTCTCCTTGGAAAGGAGTGATTCGATTCAGGAAGAGGGGCAAGTTGGGACCCCGGTATATTGGGCCATTTCGTGTGATTGCAAGGATAGGCCGGGTAGCCTATCGTTTGGAGTTGCCAGCAGAGTTGGGGCAGATCCACGACACTTTTCATGTGTCGCAATTGAGGAAGTGCATAGCCGATGAGTCGGCAGTGGTTCCATTAGAGGATATTCAGGTGGATGCGAGCCTGAATTACGCCGAGAGACCAGTGGCCATCAGGGATCGGAAGATCAAGGTTCTGAGGAACAAGGAGGTACCTCTGGTGTTGGTTCAGTGGCGACACCGGAAGGGATCGGAAATGACTTGGGAGCCGGAGCGTGAGATGCGGGAACAGCATCCGGAGCTATTTTCAGAGTGAGACTTCGAGGGCGAAGTCTAGTCCTAGTGGGGGAGAGTTGTAACAGCCCGGAATTTCAGGTATTGTTATAATTATGTTTTTGGGGTGTTTTAGAGGGGACTCGGCGAGTTGGAGCCTAGACTCGCCGAGTAGGATCGCGGACCTGGTCGCGGGTTCGCGACTGGACTCGACGAGTCCGGATATGGACTCGGCGAGTCTGCGCTGTTTAGCGAAAACCCTAACCGTTCATGTTTGGGACGTATATGAGGGACTTATTGGCCGTCATTGTTCACTTTAGCCTTCTGAGAGAAACCCTAATTCGATTGTGTGCATCTGGAGCAAGGTTGAAGACCATTGTTGATTTTGGAAGAGTTGTTGTGCAAGGAAGAGAAGGCTTGGTGAAGGGAACAACAAGAGAAGTCACGTTCTGAGGATTGGGGACACAGAGAGCACATTATTCAGGTAATAATTCGAATTACATTCTTCTATGTTGATGTGTATATGGATTTAGGGTTTATGGAACCCTTTTGTGGCTAGATTGAATGTTACCTTAGTCCCCAAACGATTGGAACCCTGTATTGGGACCTTTAGAGGTCCAGAATGTCCCATGCCTGAGCATTTCGGGAATCAATGGAGGTTTTGGATTGGAATCCTTATGCCTTAGGTCAAAATGTAAATTATGAGTCATGGGGTGTATTATGAGCACCGAAATGGGGACATTACGTGATGAATCAGTCTAGGAAGGCCAGACCTATGAATGGTCGGAGCAGTTCTGACCTTAGAAAGCAGTTTGAGCGGTTGCATGGCATGGACTCGCCGAGTCCGATGAACAGACTCGGCGAGTAGCTTGAAGATTAACTGGAACTCGTCGAGTTGTTCTTCAGACTAGGCGAGTTGAGTCGGGGTGGCCCCGCGATTCTTCCACGAGGAACTCGTCGAGTCAAGAGGGATACTCGACGAGTAGAAAGGGAATATTAGAGAATTGGTGAGGACGTCTAGACTCGCCGAGTCGCCATAGCACTCGCCGAGTCCTGTCAAGTTGACCGTTGACCGTTGACCAGAGTTGACCTATGTCGGACTTCTTAGGGATAGTCAAACTTAGAAGATAAAAGTGTTAATAAGAGATATATGATGTTATAGGGAGATTGTAGCTCGGCGGATCGAGCACGAGTGATTTCGGGATTTGCTAGCTTTCGATATTCACGAGGTGAGTCTTCTCACTATACTGTACCTGGAAGGGTTTGACTGTATGACCGTAAGGTCAGATGTGATATATGTGCTATATGTGGTAAGTTAGTCGTTATATGTGCTATATATGTTATGGGCCGGAAGGCGATTATGTTATGGGCCGGAAGGCGTTGTGTTATGGACCGGAAGGTTGGCGTGGGTAGGACCGGAAGGTTTACCCAGCAGGGACGGAAGTCCCCTGAGACACATGGACCGGAAGGTCAGGGCCTGGAAAGGCGTATGTGCGTAAGTTGTATATTGGGGAACTCACTAAGCATTCATGCTTACAGTTGTTATGTATGTGTTTCAGGTACTAGCGAGGACCGTGGGAAGGCGCCGGCGTGATGTGTACACACTGATTGATGTTTTGAGATCTTGGGAATTCTATGAATTGTATTTTGACATAACACTTGGAATAATTATGCTTTGTTTGAATGAAAATACTTTGCATGTTTTGACTTCACGAATAGTAAGATTATTCGAACAGTCCACAGTCGCTCATACGTTGGAAGTAGGTATGTAAGAAGACAGTCATGAATTGGCGTGTAGATTGTCTAAAGTGTATTAGAAATAGAAAAAATTTGTTGCAACGTTCATGATTGCTTATGAATAAGATTTGAGCACTGGATTAAACCCACGCTTGCTGGTATCACTTCATGGAATTTATCACGAGTGATCGCAAGACAATAATATTATATGGTCTTAAAACCTAGATATATGGTTTATTATTTGCAAGTTGGTTGTGAATTGATAATGCGTAAACGCATCAGTAACTTGATGTTATAAAACACGTTGTTGTGCATGATTTGATGAGTGAATGGTAAATTTATATAAGTCGAAGTTTATCTCTTCCTTTTATCCTAAGAGGGTAAAAGCGATATATGGGCCCCTTGATGATTTGGTTTGACTTATGTGTCGGGCCCGGTCAGGACTGAATTGATGTGTTCAATTAAGTTCTATATCAGATAAATCAGAGATGAAGAAACAAATTGTTGGACAATAAGTATGACTATGTTCCATGTAATTGTCCGCACGATATCTAGAATGAAGGACTATATGATCCCTTATCTAAAGGACAGGTTATTGATAAGATATGAGTTCGACAACGTCTTTGAGAGCTATGATTGCTAATCGGATCCTAAATTCGTACTTGTATTTATAGTTATTAGACTTATCCAAGTGGGAGACTGTTGTATTAGTGTCTAAGCCCGTAACTATATTTGGTATGTACTTGATCCGGCTGTGCATGGCCCTTTTGGGTTGCCTTCACCAAAGCAAATGGACAAGATGATTTATGGAGAGAGAGAGAGGTTATTATGGTTTATCAATATATTATATGAATAATATACTAAAAGAGAAATTATATAGTTTAATTAATATTGGTCAAGAATTAACTAAAAATTGATTTTGTGGCTAAATGATATTAATTAAATAAGGGGGGACTGGAACTGTCAATTATAAGATAATTGATTTTGGGCTGTGAATCCTTATGGATATCAGGGGGAACGAAAATTAGAGTGTAAGCCCACTCTAATTTCGTCCAAGGGGCCTTATTCCAGAAGGTTCTTGAAGTTGCTTAAGGCCTAAGTTATCCAATTAGGGTTGTGACTGAAACCCTAGCAGCTCAGCTATTTAAGGACCCATAAGGTACCCAAAATCGGCTACCACTTATTCCAAAGACTCCTTGAGCCGATTTTGTACCTCCATTCCCTTCTCTTCTCAATCATCTTTTTGCCTTGGTGTTTATAAGCCATTAGAGGTGTTACACTTGTGACACTAAGATTTTGAAGATCAAAGATTCTTGCAACTATTGAAAGGTATCATCTAAGCTTGTTTTATTGTAGATCTCGTTTTAATAGTATGCTAGATTAGGTTTTCAAGCTTTGTATAAATTTGCATGTACAATAGGGAAACCTAGATCCAAAGCTTTAGGGTTTTGCATGTGCACATATGATGTTCTTTTGCTCAAAACCCATCAGTTATAATAGTAAAACTTAGAATCATAGGTGCACGTACACTTAGGTTTACTATTGAATGCTTTCGTTGCCATAACTAGTGTAGAGATGCATAGAAAACCCAATAGTAACATCCTAAAATTTAAACTAGATTCTTAAATTAATAAAGTAATAAAATAAAATGATTTATATAGTTACATCATCAAGGACTAATCATATCTTTAGTGGTATGAATTTTAGAAAGCTAAAAGTGAAAATAATAGCATTTTAAAAGTAAAGGGCTAAAAGTGTCAAGTTGGTAAAGCGATTTGACCAAAAGGTTGACTCGATTAACGGAAAGAAATCATAAAGTTATATAATAGATGGAGGAGGAATTATTATGTCAGCCTTTTAGACAAATGTGAAAATAAATGAAGTCATGGTGAAAACTGATAAAATGCATGAGTTAATAAGACTAAAGTAGTATTAGGTTATATAGTTAAGGAAAACCTCATAATAACAATGTACAATCAGACCCCCTTAATACCAATGTATTACAATTTATTTGACATGATGTTATTGGATGAAATTGATTGTTTTGGTATATATTTGTTTCCATATTTTTGTATTATGTGTAATTGAGTATCGTACAGAGGCGCCGTAAATTCATATCGTAAATGGTTGATGAAGTTTATGACACACAAATGCATGTCATCTACATTTATGACAAAGGATTTAATGATACCATTGTGTTTCATAAACACGTGCGTCGTAAGGTTACGACACGCAAATGTGTGTCGTCTTCCTTTATGACAGGGCCTTCCTTAATACGCATTGCGTGTCATAACAGCGCGTTGTAAATGCGTGTCGTAAATGCACGTCGTAAATAGACGACGTGCAAAAGCGTGTCGTCTCTCTTTATGATAGGGCCTTCCTTGACACACATTTGCGTGTCGTCTGAGCGTTTTACGACATGCCTTGCGCGTCGTAAATGGTTGTTTTTCTAGTAGTGAATCTAATGTAGGAAGAACAATCATGTTAAAAAACTATGTCGAAAGATTCTTTTTATTTTAAAATTAATTATATAATTTGTTTCTTTGAAAATATATTTATGTATTAGTACATGGCTAATTAGTTGACCATATAGCAAACCTAACAAAAGAGGTTAACCAAAAGTCTGTTAATCGGTTTTTTCGGTTTAGGTTTAAGTTGAAGATATTAGTAAATCGATTGTTTCAGTTAACCTTCCAAAATGTGATTTTTTTGGTTAACCATCTAGAAAAGATTGTTGATTTTGTTCTTGGCAATGTTGGTAGCAATGTTTCTGTAGTGCAAGATTCATAATATGCTTTAGAACCCGATACTTTATTTAATGTGAGCTACAACTATATATGTGAGTTATTCATGTATATTTTAGAGCTGAAAACCAGATTTAGCAACATAATTTCATTACTAGTTATTTGGATTTTTATTGTTATGTAAATTGACTTATTACTCTTTACCTTTGTAATAGATTGGTTTCATCACTATTTAACTTCTCATCTGATTTCATTACTTATTTCATCCATGATTTCATTACTTATTTCATCCATGTGTGGCATGTTGCTTTGTTTTGGGGTTTATGACTAGCAAGTGACATTTTGAAAAGATGATGAACTTAAACAACGATCTTGTATGAAATAAAGGACAAGTGTAGGAGGGTTTCAATACTTTTTATGATTGTAATAGGCAATTTGTGTTAACTATGTATTTATAGTTGTTATTTTGAGTTTGGACATAATATGTCAAAGCACAATAATATTATATATGATATTTGTGTTATTATTGTTATGGTGTAATCAAATTAATATTGCATATTAATAGCAGTTGTAGTAATTGAAAAAAATGTTACATTTTTCGTAACTGAAATCGTAAAAAGCTCTTACATTTACTATAAAAAAAGGTTTCATTTTTGTTACTAAATACATAATAATGGTTACATTTGAATGTAAAAGAGGTTGCATTAAGTACATAAAATGTGGCATGTAACCTTAAAAATGTTACATTTGCATTTAAGAAAAGTTGCATTGAAGTTAACATGGGTTCCATTTGATTGTAAGAAAAAGTTGCATTTAGATGTAAAAACAGTTGCATCATAAAAAGGTTGCATTTGAGTAATACATGCAACTCTTAAAAAAGGGTTGCATTCTCTAATAAAAGAGTTTGTTTAAGTCTCATGCAACTTCACCTAACATAACTTTTGGTAAAAGGTTACATAATGCGACCTTTTTAAGGCCTAATGCAACATTTTACCGGGGTTGCATTAGCTTCGTTTTGTTGTAATGGAAGTCTGTGTAGCTGGTTCTTTAGGACTTCGAGTAATGGACTCAACTCTTGAATTAGGTAAGTCTTCTCACTATATTGTAGGACACTAGGTTTCATGGTATGCTGGTTGTCTTTGCGACTCTTGCATGTATGTTTGTATGTTATTGGGTTGTACCCATTGGGCTAGTCCCGACTATATGTTTATTGGTCTAGGCCCAGTTACGTGTTTATTAGTCTAGGTCAGTTTGTATGTTATTGGACTAGGCCACCTTGTACGAAACAGATCGTTGAGTTAGTCCCGTTAACTGTATAGCATGTGATATCATGGAAAACTCACTAAGTTTAGTGCCTACGGTTTTAAGTTAAAATGTTCCAGGTACTTCTGGTAGCAAGGGGAAGAGCACGACGTGATTGCATCGCAATTGCTTTATGGTTTTGAGATGTTCCACACTTTTGATTTTATAATTTTGATATTGGATGTTTAAACAATTGGTTATTTACTCTTTTGAGAATGATATAAGTATGGGTTTCCCTTATATAACAATGAAATTATTTGGTTGAATTACGGGACGTTACCACTTAAGTTTTGGCGCGACACGCCCTAGCTGGAAGATAAATCCTAATTTATTGGGCTTTACTCCTATTTAAGGGCATTAACTCCTAGGGTTACCTCATTTGGCAGCCTCATTCTCTAGAAACGTCTCCCTTGAAAACCTAGCTTCCATTCCTTGTGTTCTTATGCTTTTGTGACTTTGGTATGTAGCTTGAAGGAGAAGGAATCTTATTTTGGTGCAAAGAGAGCTTAGATCCAGAGTAGTTCCAGCCATTTGAACACCATTTGGACCTTTGTAAGTTAAAAGTCTCTACCTTTATGCATTCTTTCCATAGATCTAGGCTTAAAGGTGGGGTTTTAGTTAGTTTGGTCCCTTAGACTTGTTGTTCTTGGAGTTTGGAAAAACTCCAAAACCTTAGACTTCTATTTAGATGATTCAGTACATTTTAATGGTGGAAAATGAGTGTGTGTGCACTTTTTTTGAGCCATGCATGGGACTTTTGTCATTATGGACATATTTTGAGTTAGGGTTGGAAATTGTGTTTGATTAAGCTTTGGATCTGGATAACATTGGAAACTTTATCCATTAAGATCCTTATAAGATAGATCTGAAAGTTATAGCCATTGGTTTTAAGGATTAAGTGCTTAATAAGGAGGTTTTTAAGTCATAGGGAATGGTGTGCCTGATGAAGTTTAGCCATGATTGTTTTGTCATGTTGTGGGCGTGGAGCGCCTGGTCTTGGTCACGACTTGGCCATTGACTTTGTTCATCGGCTTTTTTTTTTATTTTTTTTTTTAACTATTTTGACTTTTGGTGAAACTTTGGTGGATTTAGGTTATTTGAATTAGGGTTGACCTTTTATTGGTTTGGGTCACTAAGTTACACCTAATGATGATTTAGGTGGTTTGTATATGTGCTTGTTTTGAGGGCATGAGAGTGTGTGTACGTTTCAAACTATGAGAGTCAGGTGAGTTTTCTTACTATATTACTCATGTCATTATTTGGACCTGTTGTGCGTAGGATGCTTGTGTAATACTATCATATGATTGTCTGCTTAACTATACTAGTGGAGTCTTGCATGTTTGTTTGTATGTTGTATATGTTATGTTTACATGCTTTTATAGGGTGATGGCAAGAATGGTGTTGTGCCATGAGCCTACATACTGAAAGGGGGCGAGGTTCATAAAAGTGGTCGTCAATTGCTAATCACGAAAGTGGTCGTGAGCCCATGTCACAAAAGTGGTCGTGATGCCTGCAATTGTATGCATAGTTATTATAGTGATATGTGTGGTATTTTAGGAACTCACTAAGCTTTGCGCTTATATTTTAAAGTTAAATGTTTTTAAGGTTGTTCTTTTAACAAAAGAAAGGGCGTGATTGAGTGTATACACATTCGTAGTTGTATGTTTTGACTTCTGTAAACTCTGATTCATGTTTTTGACTTGTCTTTTGATAATGGAAACAGTTTGATACTTTTATTTTGTTATGAAAATGATTTTGGATTGTTTCCTTATATTTAAAAAATGAAAAATTAAGATTGAAATTTGGGATGTTACAGTTCGACTACTATCCTTTAGGGTTTTGAAATGATGACTTCTTAGAGATATACTAATACCCGAAAAAGATTGGAATTTTTCTTGTACAAACTGAAAAATGCAATTTTGATTTCCATAGGACTCGAAACCCAACACTCATCAACCATCACACATCTAATAACAGAATGACACCTTTTCCTTTTAAGAATACTATGGAAATTATTTTTTTCTCAACCTTCAATTCTCAATTTATCTTTGTTTTTTTAGTAACATCCAATAATTCCAACTAATCGATATCAACATTCTTCTACAACTTTTAGCCGAGCCTCAATCAAAGGATCCATGGCCGCTCATTATTTTTTTTATTAATACCACCCAAAGATTTAAGCAATTTTTTCATCTCACGTTGATTAGACTCTGTGAGACTGATATGCAAATTCTAATTTGTTTTTATAAGCACCATTAACCAACTCAAATCGAAGTAATCAGTTGATCAAAAGTGTCAGCGGTCATCCAACAATTAAACATTTTAAACGGAGTTGGTCCGCAATAATTTTCAGAACACTTGGACTATAAACCGACCACAATCTAGTTAACACCGAGCCAACTAAATTCGAAAAGTGGTCCACAATATTACCGCATATCAAGAACCAGTCCAATTTCTCATCTTTGTAACATACCTATTAACCAATGCAAATTTCTAACTGCCATTGACACATCACATAACCCCATATCTATAATGAGATCATTAGAGTTTGTGGTCAAATTAGAACATAAAATCGATCTATAGCTTTCCAATTCATCTCTAACCATATTAATTTTCTGATGTCGATTCATAGAGGATACATAATTTCACTGTCAGTTCTTACAATGAATGCCTTACGGTGTAACGATCCAATTTTCACACCTAAAATTTTCATTTAAAATAAGTGGTTTGTAAAACATTTGTAGTAAAACATCATCCAATCATATCATTTCATAAAACATATCTCGTGTCTAAATACCAAAAACATGAAAATAGTAATAATGTCAGAGTACAATCCCAGAATATCTCATAATGCGGAAAACCAAAGTGTGTGTGTATGATGTGCCGCTACCGCACCAGCTCCTTCCCCTTCGCTGAAGAGGTACCTGAAACAAAAACTGAAAACTTTAAGCACGAAGCTTAGTGAGTTCCCCCATCGTACCACATACCATACAATCATATCACATACATACCGCCAGGCCATTCTGGGGTGCCGACCTACCCGTACGACCATTCTGGGGTGCCGACCTACCCATGCGGCCATTCTGGGGTGCCGTCCTTCCCGTGTCAAGCCATTATGGGGCGCTGACCTACCCGTGTCGAGCCATTCTGGGGTGCTGACTACCCTTCGGTCCTAACAACCAAACATCGGGGACTGGTCCCCTCCTACTACCTCTATCGCATATAACATAACAAGCCAGCATGCAAACATATCATCACATACTGTTAGACGTATCTGGGGTGTCTGACTACCCTTCGGTCCTAAGAACCGAACTCTAGTACTATCACATACAACATATCATGCTAGCATATAACATAACAGGTAGTAGCAAACCTAAATGATATCACAAAGACAATCATCTATCATACGAACCCTACTGGTGGGCCGACATTGTGGCCGTAGACCCACCGCTACTGAAAGGTAACTCACCTCAAAAGTAGCTGCTGAAAGTCTGCTTGCCAAGCGCCTGACTGCTGAATCGGTAATCCTCTGGCTATAAATCATAAACGTAGATTAGCCACTCATAAACACCCTTAGGTCAGATGACTGACCCTCCCCTGGTCCAAGGTCAACTCCTTGGTTAAAGTCAACTTCCAGTTGACTGGACTCGCCGAGTCCTACTCCCACCTTGTTTTAAAAACCGGTTTTCTAATTGAACCGGTCGGGTGACGTTTTCCAGTTCAACCGGTTTAACCGGTCCAACCAGATAATCAAACCGGTTCTATAATTTTATATGTTTTTTAATTATCCTGCATACATTGATTACAAAACTTGTCATTTTTTTAGTATTACAAACGTAAATAGAATGCAGCATATAAAAACAATAATTATAAATGTCAAAATCAAACAAAGAAGTCAAAACAAACACAAAAATCCAAAAATGTCTGATTCAACGCGGTCCATTCTGGTTCAATTCAGCCGGTTGAACCGGTTTTTTACCAAAACCAGCCGGTTCAATCCGGTCAGGAAATCATTATAAAACTGGTCGAAATCGAACCGCCCTCACCTCCGGTTCCCGGTTCGACCGGCCGGTTCGAACCGGTTTTTAAAACACTGACTCCCACTAACCCGGTCCTACTCTACAAGTCCCTCTTCCCACTCACCGAGTCACCCTTAACTCACTGCTTGGGACGATAGAACCGGCTCGCGATCCGACTCGACGAGTCCAAGAGCAACTCGTCGAGTCCATACAAGCAGATCTCCTACTCGCTTCTAAATCCTCACCAGAGCATCCTTTATGAGGATTTGGATTTCTGGGACTATTGCTACACGTTAAATTGCTAATTCCGCGTGTGGATACGAAGGGTTGGACCGACAACCCCTAAACCCCTCTTACTCAGTACTAGTTCATATGACTCGCCAAGTTTGAAGAACAACTCGTCGAGTTCCAGGCAATCTTCATAGGACTCGCCGAGTTGTTCATCCAACTCGCCGTGTCTAAGGCCATCTTCAAAGAACTCGCCGAGTTCCACTTTGGGACTCGCTGAGTCCCTTCGACCCATTTCCCATATATACCAATTCTGAGACATGCAACGCTTCCAAACCATAGATCTATGTTCCTAGGGCATGCTTATCACGTAAAGTTGCAAACTTTACGTGCATGCATGGCCCTACAAGCTCCAAAAGGCAAATCCAAGCTCTTTATGAGGTCATACACTCAATGGGGACCTCAATCACTTCAACCACAGAAACTTTATACTTCTAATACGTCCATAAGGTCTAGATCTGAAGTCCTTTCGGATCATAAAGCACAAACACATGGAGTTTGGTGTTTTAGGGTTTGAAAACCACCAATTAGGGACAAAAGGGAATCTAATGGACTAGTGATAAAGGTAGGGACTTTTCTACCTGAATGGAAGCCTCTTGCAGGGTAGATGTCGGATCTACTTCTCCTCCTTGCACTCTTCCACCTCCTTCTTCTTCTTTTAAGCTTCAAAATTCCTTCATAAGGCCAAAAATCACTCACAAGGACAAAAAGGGGCTATGGTTTCACTCTACAACTCTTCTGGAAGTGTTAGGGACAAGGGAGGCCGAGTTAGAGTGCTTAAATAGGGTGCAAACACCCGGGTTAGGGTATTTGCCCAAACAGGGCCTACTCGCCGAGTCCGAGGCTCAGACCCCGCGTCTCATCCCGCTCCTACTCGGCGAGTTGGTCCTTCAACTCACCGAGTCCAAGGCAAATTGCATAAATTATGAAATATTAATTACAAGGAGTACGTACCAGGAACTAGGTGCTACATATGGAGTATATCATGGGCGGATCCACAATAGATCCCGGGATACCCCTCAAAAAAATTTCGGTAGCATGATATTTGTAGAAAAATTTCGTTTTATATAGTGTACATATACATAATATTAATATGTTTAGCGAGATAATAATACAAGGTGTAATTGGTTCAGGTGGTTAAGGCGTTAAGGAATGTTTTTGGAGGTTGCAAGTTCAAATCTTCTTGCAAACATTTATATTCTTTTATTTTCGCAGTTCCTTTTATATAGCTGTATAGAGATTATACCTACCTATTATATTATGATGTTATGAAAATTAAGCATAAGTATTGATTTGTCCAAATGGTTAAGTGTTGAACTTTTAAGGTTGAGGTCTCTATTTCGAATCTTGGCTGTTACATTGGTTTATTTTATTTTGCTTATCGGTTTTCAACTTGTTTTTTAAAAAATTTAAAATTGTCCGACATCGCCATAACATGAAGCATAGCTCATATACATATGTTATATAAGCAACACAAGCTTCTTAATTCTCAACAAGTTAAACTTTTGAATGAGTTTGGTTGGAAAATCGAGAAACCCAACCCCGGTTTGAGATACCCCTATACTTTGAACCTGGCTCCGCCACTGGAGTATATACCTCTATTAAGAAGCATTTGAAAACAAATGATGTCTCGTCGTAAGTGTTTTTTTCACACTTGAAATTCATTACCTTTTTCCACTTAAGATTTTTAACCCAAGACCTCTATCTCAGGTTCCTCACGCTACAAATATTTACAGACATAATATTCAATGGATAACTTCTTATACAACCATTCTACATATTAACTTCTTTAAATCATCCTTACATCCCTCAATTTCGTATCCAAGAGCATTACCCATCTCAATATAATTATTCATCGCCTCAATAAAAAAAAGTCATGTTTATAACATTTTGCACAACTTAGAATTATAATTACCTTTCTTGGAGAAAGACGATTTATTTGAAACAAAATTTTAATTTTACATCTAAACAGATCTAGAGTGTTGTGGTGATAATCTTCTCTTCTAATAAAAGACTCCTAAGTTTGCCACTTGTCATTATTTTACATCATATTTTTGCCAAGTGGCAGGTTTTAGTGCACCCTTTGTTTTGCATTCCCTCTCATTTTGAGTCTCATCAATCGTATCCCAAAAATTAAGCACACATTCCTTGATTACAGATACAGATTGTTTATATCCCAAAAAATCAGGCAAAATAGTTTGAATTTTATTTAGTAACAAGATTTTAGGAAACTGATACATTCCAATTTTAAAATTCGACGGGCTTCATATAATCACCATAACCACAACCTACTCAAGAAACAAAAAAAGCGATGCTAAAAGTAGGGCAACAAAATCGATTTGTTTTGGTTTATGTATTGGCTAGATGATAATTTATCTCTCTCAATTAGTTCAAAATCTTGAACCATGTTTGATTTTTTTTTTGTATCTCGATTTTTAGCCCTAAATCGACTTTTGTTGCTTAAACTAGGTTCGATTTAAGAAAAGTTTCAGGATACTCAAAATCCCAACGAAGATTCATTGGGGTAAGCTTCGTTCTATCAGGAAAAAAACTTTTTCTCTTATTTTTTCATCTAAAGTCGTGTGCTGATTTTTTATTTGGATAATTGTTATTTGGGTTATCCTTCGGTATGTCATCTCTTGATTATATGAATTCAAAGTCAAATTCCATAATACAAGATTGGTCAGCGACTTTCGGGTTGTGTTTCAGCGGCGACAAATAGGGGTGGAGGCAATAAAGAACCAAGAGCAAGTTTGTATTCTTGCATTGCAATTCTTAAGCATATAATCAGTTTCTGTTAAACCCTAAAGCTCTGAAGACCTTATTAGGTCTGCAAACCAATCACCTAGCGATTTGTCTCTTAAGATCAGTCTATGACGATCATTTGAGTAACAGACATGGTTCTTCTACTTTGCTTTATTTCCTTTTTCCCTATTTATGTCTCTCTTGTTTTTTTTTGCTTCAATTAAAAAAATATTGTTAACTTCACAGGTTAGTTTATGGCATGACGTGTTGTATTATGAGTTTAATTTGAAAGTTTCATGAGATTTTGATGATATTCGTTAAATGATTGAAGTTTTTATGGAAAACGATGACATTTATCTATATTGCAATAATTTTAAGTAGGGTTTTGAGCGCGAGTGTCATTGAATTTTTGTAATTTATCTATGTGGTGGCTATGTTTTATCCTCTTATATGTAATCAGATGCTTGCCTACATATAATCTTTGAATCATTGAATCATGTGAAAATGATGTTCCAAGGTTTATATTAATGCTAAAACACTACATAACATTTGATCAAATTTTAAAAAGATAATTCTTTTACAAGATTTTGTGTATTTGTTTGTTCAGGTTAACTTCCTGGTTATCAAACATATGTCTTCTACATTATTGGAGATTCTCACTCTCAAATTAAAAATATTGTGACAAATAGAATTTTGTATAACAACATTCAGTTTTGCAAAATCAAAAATATACTCCACTTTAAAATGATTATTATGGCATAAATAAGAATAACCTTACTGGATGATTAAAGCTAAATATAAATAAGTAGTTTTTATTAGTCTGAAAATGTATATTTCTATTTTTTTTCACATTAAAAGTAAAGTGTTTTTCAATATTATAAGCTGTGGAATTTGATTTTTAACATATGGATCGTAAGGTATTATTTAACATGCAAAAAGTTCAATTAGCATGCTTGGGTTTTATGCTCATTACATTAGTAACTTCTAGATTTTATTTTGAATATAGTTTGTATAGTTATGTATATTATTTTGGTTCAGTAAATTGATTTGATATATTGAAAATCTCATTGTTTTCATTAAGAGATTATCTCATGAAAAACATAGTTTAAGCACTAAAATTTGATTTTTAACATATACATCATAAGGTATTACTTAACTTGCAACAAGTTCACTTAGCATGCTTGGGTTTTATGTTGATTGCATTAGTAACTTTTAGATTTTATTTTTAAATATAGTCTGTATAGTTATGCATATTATTTTGGTACAATAAATTGATTTGATATACTCAAAATCTCATTGTTTTCTCTAAGGGATTACGTAATGGAAATATAGTGTTAGAAATCCTTAATGTTTATTCTTTTTGTTTAATATTTTTTTAATCAACCATTATAATATATGAGTATCTATAGCATTGAGTTAGAAAACATTGTTAATGTTCATTTTACATAATATATATTTTTTGAAAGAGGCATTCCTCTTTGGCTTAGCCTACCCTGCATTTGTTCATTTTACATATTAATTAAAAAATAGTGACAAACAAAAAGTCCCATATTGTATAAAAATATATGTTTGTAATTTTATGATTAATAATTAAGATTATTATAAGCATATTATTTTATTTTCTTAACCGTGTAACACACGGGTTATAACCTAGTGCTCTAATAAACACTAGAGGTTTGGATATAGAAAAAGAATTCTCAAATAAGCCTTATGAAGGCTACGGATCAAAATCTCGAGTCTGCGAACCCTCGACAACAGCTTCATAAAAAGCCCTAGTATGGCTATGAACTTTCAAGACAACAACATTAGAAGTAGTCACTATTGGGCTGCAAATTTCCAGGCCAACATATTCACAAACAACCCCTATATGGCTATGTTTTTTTTCCAAGACAACAACATTAGAAGTAATCACATTTTATGTCCATGTTTATTTCCCACAGGCATATTTGTATAAGATATTTCATTCACAACATTACTTCTATTTCCATGCACACTTGTACCACCACTTGGAAGACCACTCTGAATGCCAATTATCAATGAAACTGCCCAAATATAGGTTCGAAACAATCCTTGATGAAAACCAGACAATGATTACCACCTTCCCCCTCACCCCCTCGAGTCGGATGTCGGAATGCCTATGTCAATGGCAATGATTAAAGCCAACTGTGGTAAGCTTATGATGCAAGGAGAGCATATGGTACCCACTTGTTAGATGCAACGTATTATAGATGTGGTGTTGTTTACGCTTTGATTTTCAAATGACATGAATGACCGATATAATAAATAAGAAACCATAAGGGAGGGAGAGAATTGTAAGCCCAAGGATGGCAAATTGGTCATTTTGACTCTCACCACATGTCAGTTCGGTTCAGTTCTAAAACCAATCTTATCTAATTACAAAGGAAATTAAACATAAAATCGAAACCATGTAGAATCTGAATACGTAAATCAGTTCAGTTATCGGTTTGTTGAATTTTTTATTTTTCGGCTTCTGGTGGGTTCGATCCGATTTTAGAATTGATCTCATCCCTAGTCTTGGTAAAGAAACAAAAGGGCAAGAGATTAAATTGCTAATAGGCTAACATGAGTTTATCTATGGGGTGGGTTTGGACCAAATACATGTGGGCTTGATACACATCTTTTCCTAAACTTAACTTGGGCTCTTTCACGACTAGGCGCAATACAAGCTAAGCTAAGCCACAGTTTAAATGATAGTTTGACAATTTTGCATTGGGCGAACAAAACGTACGATTGTGTGGTAAGTGGTAACAAATATCAAATTAATATACAAGCAAAGATACTTAAGAAACTATATTAGATGCAAAGTGTTATAGAAGAGGTGGTGTTGTTTACACTTTTATTTCAACATGACATAAACGACCGAGATGATATATAAGAAATCATGAGAGAATTAATTAAAAAGAGGATTCGGTAGCCCGGAGGTGGCAAATTGGTCATTTTAACTTCATCATAAGTATGAACACTAGTTAATCAAGAACAATTCACCGACCGACCAGGGGGGAAGTAATAGTCCTCGAGCTTTGCTTAATTAGTTAATCATCTAGATTCGTGTTGAGCTCTAATTTATATGATCTTTGACCAAACTTTATGCTTATAGTTTCAAAGGAGATATTTCTCCATCACAAGAAGATCTACGACTTCAATTATTTTATAATATCACTCCTCATTTCTCTCTACGTTAAAGAACAATCTCGAGTACGACTTTCAATCTGAACCATGGTCAGATAATATGTATGTCAGAAGTTTGTGCTTCAAATGTCTTCTCATACTCCTCGATGGATTTAAAAAGTTCTGAAATGTTTCCTTTACCAAATCCACCACATCCTGGCTTCTGTTGCATATTAACACCCGAGATCATGCACCCTATTCTTTGGATTATCTCTATGAATATCGTTGGCCTAAATCAAATCAAAAACTTATATATATTATAAGTAGTTTGCCATAAAGAATTCATATATCAAACAATAGAAATATATATATTTTTAGGTTAAATGCACACGTATGTATGTATATGCATGTGCATGTACATATTAATATTGTGTAAATGGATACCTGTCACCCAAAGGTTTGGTGAAGATTTGAAGCAAAGTGCCCTCGTTATCTCTGTCTACCAAAATCCCGAACTCCTCACACGCATTCATCTGCTCATCACTAAGGACATCTGCCGCCCTGTTCTTCAAATTCCGGTAGTAAGTCGGCGGCGGAGGCGGCATAAACTCAAACCCACCAACCACACTCCGCCGCTTCATCTCTCTAAGTGTCTGAAATATGTCTTCACTCTGCAGCGCCAGATGCTGAATTCCAGGACCTTCGTTGTGCTCCAGAAATGTCTGTATCTGGCTCCTCCTCTTTGTTCCGTACACCGGCTCATTCACTCCGATGATAACCTTCTCGTTATTAGAGGCGAGGATCATAGAATTCATCCCACTCTCGCTTGTTCCGACGTCTTTCGCTGTGAATCCTGCAAATTCATGGAATCCTGTGAAGAATTTTAAGTAGTTGATGACGGGAGCGAGTTCCGGGAAGTTTCCGGCGACGTGGTCGAGGCGTCGGATACCAAAGTCTATACTGTGTGACGATGAATCTGTTTTAATTGATTCGAAACCAGGTAAGAACATTGATGCGATGTCTATGGTGGGTTGTTTGTAACTAATGTATCTTAAAACAACGTCGTTGAATAGTTGGACTTCGGCCAGGACGACGGCGTTTTTGCGTTCTCCGAGGGTGATTGGTGGTGATGAAGGTTTGGCACCATGGGAGAGACTGGTGTAGTAAGCAAGGTCAGCGTCATCGACTTCAATGGCGATTGAGCGGACGGCGAGTCCGTGAGAGGCGGTGAAGGCGCGGCAAGCAGTGTGGGAGAAGGTGGGTATGGAGGGTGTGTTGGTGGAGATGGTGGCGGAGTAAGGGGCGGTGAAGAGGAAGAGGAGTTGATCGGAGCGGAGGAGATAAGATGCATGGGTTGTGTTTCCGGTGGATAAATCGGATTTGGCGACAAGTGGCATGCCGAGTGCCGATGAGAAGCGGCGAGAGGTGTTGGTGGCGTCGGAGCACCAGAACTCGACGTGGTGGAACCGTCTGACGGAGAACAAGTCAGACATGGGATTTGTTTGGATAAGATTATTGTAATCAACTGGGTTGAACTCCATTGCCGGCGAGTTATGGTGTTTTCCGGCGCACTCGTTGCCAATAAGGAGCTCAGGCGCTTTCCCCATGTCTGACGAGTCTGCTCTTAATGTTTCTCGCAGTGAGTGGGATTGAGGTACCATGATATATATACAGCATAATAACTATTGAGCTTAAATTTAATTTTAAGATAATTATTATAACCAGTTCTAGTATAATTGCTATTTTTAATATCTAATTATTTTATTATTTTATGTTCAAGGTGTAATATGAAGGAATTGGAATTCACTTTTCTATGTTTGGTTCAAAAGTTTTTGAAAAGGAATTGAATTGGTTCACTTTTTAATATCTAATTATTTTATTATTTTATGTTCAAGGTGTAATACGAAGGAATTGGAATTCACTTTTCTATGTTTGGTTCAAAAGTTTTTGAAAAGGCATTGAATTGGTTCACTTTTTAATATCTAATTATTTTATTATTTTATGTTCAAGGTGTAATATGAAGAAATTGGAATTCACTTTTATATCTTTGGTTCAAGTTTTAAAAAGGAATTGGATTTCTATATTATTTTTTCTTCCATCGAGGAAAATAAATTATATCTAAAAGATTAGAAAATTCAAATTCATTCAAATGGGAATATTGAAAATTATCATATTACCTTTTTCATTTATAAGATTAAATATTAAAAACCTGTCATTACTTTCGACTACCTCCACCACAACCTTCGCCACCACTACCCACCACCTCCACTACCACCCACCACCACCACCACTAACCATCACCACTGTCGTCGCCACTGCCACCACCTTCGTCACCACCACCTACCACTACCACCGCTTTTGTTACCACCACCATCACTATCGCCGACACCACTACCACCACTACCGTCACCACCACTACCACTACCACTACCGCCACCACTCATAACCACTGTTACCACCTACACCACCACCCTACCACTTTTGTTGTTACTACTAAGTTTATCATCACCACCACCACCTCCACTACAACCCACCACCACAACCTCCGCTACTCACCCACCACCACTAACCATCCCCACTGATGTCGTCGCCACTACCACCACCTTCGCCACCTCCACCCACCACTACCACCGTTTGCGTTACCACCACCACCACCATCACCATAGCCGACACCACTACCACCACCACTGTCACTACCACCACCACCCATAACCTCCATTACCACTTACACCACCACCCTACCACTACCGTTGTTACTATTAACTCTATCATCACCACCACCACCTCTATTGCCACCACCACCACCACCGACATCCACCGCCACTAACACCCACTGCCACTACCACAACTGCCTCTACCATCAACACTAGTGATGCCACTACTACCACCACCTCTATCTTCGTCACCACCACACACTGCCGGCATCACCACCACCGTCGCTTCTGCCACCATCGCCGCCGCCACCACCATCGCTTATTATTTTTATAATTTATATAATATATATTTACATATAATTATAAAACAAAGTAAAAGCAAGCAAAAACCAAGAATGATAGTTCTGTTATTTTACACTATTCCAATTCCATTTTCCGCCAACCAAAAAATATAAAATTGGATTCGAATTCTATTTACCGGTAACCAAACAAAATATTGAATTGGATCCAATTCAAAACAGATTCCAATTCCTCAACATATTTCAATTCCTTCAAAAATATTCTGTGAACCAAACGACGTCTTTTCGTAGTCCTCTCGTGATGATGTACCACCTCAACAAAATATTAGGTCACAAATTATTAGAAATGTTGTTCATAGTAACTTTTGAGAGAGAGAGAGAGAGAGAGAGAGAGAGAGAGAGAGAGAGAGAGAGAGAGAGAGAGAGAGAGAGAGAGAGAGAGAGAGAGAGAGAGAGAGAGAGAGAGAGAGAGAGAGAGAGAGAGAGAGAGACTTTTCAAAACTAAAAAATGATCAAATATTTCTTGAAATGGTGTTTGTGAGAATTTTTTATTTGTGAAGTTTTTTTTTGTACGATCATTTATTTAACTAAATATTTACTATTTTTATATGACTATATAGTAATTTTGGGTTTCAGAAATAATTTTGTAAATTATTAAAATTCTAATAGTTAAATATCAATGTAGTGTTGCAAAATAATCAGGAATCGAAAATGACAGAAACGATAGTAATAGAGAACAACAAGAATTATTAAAAACCTTTCACAAATTCTTTTATAAACTTTATTAAATCTAACAAAGTACCTAATTATATTGCGACTATAACCTAAACACCATACTATGACTCCTAATTAGAAAATGAATTATCTAATTGAAATATGTTAAAACTTTCCAAGGTCCGCCTCACGGCATCCAAGTTGAGAGAGATAAATTGAACAAGTATGGTCGTCCCCTGCTTAATAATCTTTTTCAACAAAATTTTCAAATAAGTTTTTGCAAAATCTTTGAATGAGTCACTACAACAAAAAGCTTATAGGACCTGGTTAAATCAATTAAATAACCCGGTTTTAAACCGGGTCTTAAAACCAATGAGTCCTATGTGAAAAAAGAAATAGAATCCGGTCTTAAAACCGGCTCCTATCTGCCACAAAAGAACCTGGTTATTCATAAAACCGGGACATATAAGGGGAACATAACACACAAAATTAGATCATATATAAATATTAGAACGCGCTTCTACCATACAAAACCGAGTCATATAAAGATTAAATATGCACCAGATCCATTCAAATAACCGGATCTTTTCAGCCTTGCAAAAACAACAATAATCACAACATCGAACATATAACTATACGAAACCGGGTTAAGTAAAACAGAACAAGCTTATAAGAATTAAAATGACAACAATTTTAATCAAATAATCATAATATAAAGAAAACAATTGATAAAAAGCACAAACTGATACTTGCATCCAAAGCACACAATCAAAAGAAAACAAATGTTATGCATTAATGAACAAATTATATTAATATAAACATACTAAATAACCAATCATTATATTCATTGATGAAAACATGCTTAAGTGCTTGCTAAAAACTCCATGATTTGATCATTTCTTACTACATAAAAAAATTTAAAAAAGAAATTGTTTTCCCATGCAGAGGGATTTTCCAATAATCAAGAGTTGCAACTATCTTCCATCCTCGCCTAAGCACAAAACACAACAACTATCATCCATCCTCACTGAAAAATAAAACACAACAAATAATTAGTTTTTTGTCTAGCATTTCAAAAGAGTTGAATTTAGCAAACAATCATTAAACTAAAAGTAGGATGTTATAAAGATTAACAACTAACCTTATATGCACTTTTAGACAAACCACATCATTCATAAAAATTTTCAGAAATTCTCTGGCCCATGTAGCAACAAATGTAACCAACGCCTTTTCCTCGAATGCACTTTGGTCATTCCGAATGGTACCAAACTATATGAAAATAAAAATAAAACCACTGAATAACGAAACAATTTGTTTCTTGCTTTAGACGAAAAGAATTTTTTTAAGTACTTACTCTACTCGAAAATTCATATTGTCTGTTCAACACAGAATCAAAGATCCAATTCATTACATAATGCACACTCAACTCATGTTCCAATACACCGGCTTGAATGTACTAAATTGTGATAGAAGGTAAACATAAATCAGAAAAATGAAACTACATCTAACTAGTGGATAATTAATAAGATAAATTACCTCAATGAGCTTCCATACAATTGGAATTGATGTGTTCTTTTCATACCTCTCAAAAGCCCTAAAAATAAACAAGCAATAAAGTTGTATTTAAACTTATAAAAAGAATGTTATTTTCATGCCATATTAAGAAATTTCTTACATTTCCGAAGTTTGTGCAGGTAGTAGCTGTTAATAGGATTTTGCATAGGCTTTATCAGAGAGTCTAAAAGGTATACAATGTGATTTGAAGGGCAAATCACTAAGAGGACCTAATGCATACTACTAATTTTTTTGAAATTTTAGTATAAATAAACAGAAAAAAAAAACAAATAACTATTAATATAGATAGCAACGTATTATACTTTTGCAGGTATGGTAAGATAAGAAACGATTTCCCATGATGAAGATGCATTGCATCAACAAGATAATTGATGGCATCAATCAGAGTTTCTTGACAGGCTTTCCCAAGAATCTTATAATAGGCTTTTTGTAGTAGTGAGTGCTCATCGGAATTCGAAAATACTCATAATAAAAAACTTTTTCTATGTAGTTAGTGGTCAACAGATTTTGAAGATATTCTTCAAATATTGTTATTTTATAAAATAATTAACATTTTACAAAATATGATTTAATAGAAGACAAGTGAAATTGCTTTGTAGTGATAATCATTCATTAAGTAATTACACAAAATTACGATCATTTGCTAAAGAGAAATCCTTTTAT